>NC_090734.1:22986771-22991771 GCF_036898095.1 Palaemon carinicauda | reverse complement strand
ACTTGGTACCTTAGCCCTCGAGAAGGGATACGCCTATCAATTATGTTGACTAGATTCTCATTCGAAGGAACAACAGAATCAACACTACTATTTAATTGTGACTAATTCAAGCACTGCTTGATATTTCATATAAATTTTACAAGAGTATGATACATCAGGGACAAGCTGCTCACTCTTCAGTACTAATGAAATTAAGGCATGATTAGATATCCTGATTGGAGAACCAACCTTACTAGCTATAACACCAGGGGAGTCAGTGTATACGAGGTCCAAGCAATTACCAGACCTGTGAGTAGCTTCACTCATGATTTGCTCACAGCCTGATTTGGAGGCAAAGTCTAAAGCTCTTAAGCCATGGCGATAGGTAGGAGGGATAGAACTTAACCACTCCCTATGGTAAGCATTAAAATCACCAACAAAGACAAAAGAAGCCTTTCTATCATCTTCTTGTATCTTAGCCATAATGGTAAGAAGACAATCGAAGATAGGATCATCCATTTCTGGATTCCTGTATATCGAACAGAAATAAAAGTTGTTATACCTGCCACAAACTTTTATTACCTGAATCTCATAACATACGCATTCATAGCAGGAATTAGGAGAAGCAGGGTACTTGGTCCTAATATACACCACCAGTCCCCTGGCCCTAGGGATGGCCTCACGTTTCAACACTATTGGCTTCTTAAAACCAGTTATAAGGAGCTCAGATGAGTGCCTCATAATAGAAACCAAACTTTCTGAGCACAAAAGAATATCATACTGTCTGGACGCAACTGTAAGGTCTTGAATATTCGCATGAAGATCACGGATATTGCAATACAGAAGACGACCTTGCTTAATGTCTCCAGACAGCATAAGAATTAATAGTAATAAGAAAGAGACATCACACTTAAAATCTAGATTAACATGAATTATACAAAAAAAAACATATGTACATAATTATAAGTAAAGTGATTAATCAAACCCATAAACTATAGTTAAAATATGGAGGAGGCGATACACCATGCAAGGCTAAATGCTCTCCAGGATACTCACTACAACTGAAGGGAGGACAGGACAGATGGTTCTGAGAAAAGAAACAATCAGATAAGGAAAAGACAACCTATTGATAAACCACCAGGGATCCATGGCCCTTCTATTAAGCCTGCCCAACACACCATTTAAAAAAAAAACAAGAGTAAGAAAAAAAAATCAGATAGAATACAGTGCCCAAGTGTACCTTCAAACAAGAGAACCTTAACCCAAGAAAGTGGAAGACCATGGTAAAGAGGAAATGGCACTACCAAATACTGAAGAGCAATGGTTTAATTTTGGAGTGTCCTTCTCCTAGAAGAGCTGCTTACCAAAGCTAAAGAGTCTTCTACCCTTACCAAGAGGAAAGTATACTGAACTGTTGCAGTACAGTAGATAAACCCTTGGGTAAAAACGAATTCTTTGTAATCTCAGCGTTGTCCGGTGTATGAGGAAAGACGAGAATCTGTAAAGAATAGGACAGACTACTCGGTGTATGTGTAGGAAAAGAAAAAAAAAATAAGCCGTTACCAGAGAGAGGGATCCAATACATTACTGTCTGGCCTGTCAAAGGATCCAATAACTCTCTAGTGGTAGTATCTCCACGGGTGGCTGGTGCCATAGCTGACCTACACACACACACACACACACACACACACACATATATATATATATATATATATATATATATATATATATATATATATATATATATATATATATATATATATATATACACTAGATGAAAAAAATCTACAATACTTTGCTGCTGATAATCATAATGCGTGCAATAAATGCCACTTCTATAAAGAGAAAACAAGAGTGCTGTCACTACAACATAAAATTATATTTATGGTAAACTAAATTCGAATTTTGGACTCCATAAATTTCCTTCTTTCTATAGAAAGTCGGCAGACAACAACTATGAATGAAATCCATGAATAAAAAAAAACACATCACTAGATAAAAGAAAAAAAATATCATTAATGAAAGGAAAAATAGGATATTGTTCAAAAACCATTTAATTTCTTATTTCGATTGGACAGTATTTCATAAAAAAAGGTTCAGATAGAAAAACATTCACAAAATATCATACACTCACATAGACAGACAAACAAACAGTAATCTTCCTTTCCATTTCAATCGCGTTCAAGTCTCGTGCAGTACGTACAACGTACCAGCATTTTCTATAATTCTACAAGAACTCTAAGTACATTGTCATAGGTCTTCAACCTCAATCAATCAGGGTTATGGTATGATTATATAGTTTTGCATAATATTTTCTACTTACGAAATCCTTCGTATGAAATAGGCGATGAGTCGTCTTGGCAGGTTTTCTTTGATGAATTCATAGATGGGAAGATGGCTGACTCAGTGAGACCGACTGATAACATGTAGATGGTGAACTATTCCAGATGAATACAAACGTAATCCTTATAAAGACACATTAACAAAATCACACTTGAATTATGCGACAAACGACACTTCCTATAATAACCAAATCTTTACTCTGAATTGCTAGGTCTGGACGAGACGAGAACTGAATTGCAATGACAACAGCGTTGTTGCCATGTTAGCGTCTTGGCGAATCTTACCAGACTAAATTTCCCATCTAACAAGAGGAGAAATTTGTTGACCATGTGATTTTGGATATGTGGGTTTCCAATTTAAGATAATAGAATCTTGGTTACTGTATAAGAACTTTAAATGGAAGATGGCAGAAAATATATGAATAGTAATGAAAGTTGACATCACTGTAAGGAATAAGGCGTAACACTGGCAACCGTCTTACTGAATTGTACAGCTAAACTACGAAACCTTTTGTCTTGGCTATGATGAAAATTTCAAAGTTAAACTGACGGTGTTTTATACTCAATCATATTGTAATAGAATCTTTCTGCAACAACAATAAACAATAATGTTAAACTCCCACGCATTTTACTTCTAAGTAATAACCAATGTAAAATGCTGGCAATACAAAGGTAGAATTTAATTTTTCTAAATAGTTAAATAATGTGAAATGATCGATAATCACCTGGTTTATCGAAAAATAGCAAAGCCAGCAATATTATTATTATTATTATTATTATTATTATTATTATTATTATTATTATTATTATTATTATTATTATTTTTAGCATTATTATCTTTCTAAAATTTTATTATTACTTGTTGAATAATTTTTTTTTTTCAAATAATTTAAATCTTTTTAATTTATCATCCATGTCCGATTTATCTATGTCTTTAGTGCTATGTTACTAGATTTCAACTGGTAGGGACAGGTGCCCAGGTGTCCTCCTGAATCTCATATATATATATATATATATATATATATATATATATATATATATATATATATATATATATATATATATATATATATATATATATATATATATATATGTGTGTGTGTGTGTGTGTGTGTGTGTGTGTGTGGATGAAAATCAACATAATACCTGGTTCAAATTTAAATAATCGTGAAGTGCAGTTATCACTTAGGTTCCTAGTTATTTTAGAGCCTCGGGTGGCGTGACTAGTAGTGAAATTTCCTTCCATTTGAAGGGGCTAGGGTTCCATCCTAGTAAGATATATATATATATATATATATATATATATATATATATATATATATATATATTATATATATATATATATATATATATATATATATATGTGTATATATATACATATATATATACTGCATATATATATATATATATATATATATATATATATATATATATATATATATATATATATATATATATATATATGTATATATATATAAGTGTATGTATATACACACATATATATATATATATATATATATATATATATATATATATATATATATATATATATATATATATATATATATATATATATATATATATATTTATATATATGCACACACATACATACATATATATATATATACTGCATATATATATATATATATATATATATATATATATATATATATATATATATATATATATATATATGTATATATATATAAATTTGTAAAATTCATATAATGGGATTAAAGATACCGAAGTTTGTAACATATTCCAAATGATTTATTACAGCAAAAAGGGATGAGAGTAGCTCGTTAATGATTTACACATATAGCAAAATTAAAAATTGAAAAGAGTATCAGTAACTCAATTATTATTTATTAACATGGCAAAATGAATAAGTGAAAGGAGAATCAGTTTACAAAACAAAATATTGAAAATATTAAACGGAATTAACTGGTGGAATTAACCCTCAATCTGAATAGATAGAATCAAAATGTTATAATAAACAATTTGTGCGGTAGGCTGCTACGAGGTCCCGACATGTGGTCAGTAACCTCAAGCAATTACCAAGACCAGAAATTATAAGTACATTAATTTCCATGCACGCAGCCCGAAAGATGTAATGCCAGAATGATACCTAAACTTAACTTATGAGACAAACAGAAGCTTATCTAAAGGGGGAATGGCCATTAATTGAACTCACAAGATTTTATATGTTGTGGACGCCCGTGTCCTGAAAGTGGCGGTCTCCAGATTTGCTTCATTAGGCCTACAGCACTTATTTTGCGGAGTCAATGTCCCCCTCCAACTAGCCCCCGGACTGGAACAGACGTTCTGAGGAATTAGTTGCTTTTCACTGCAGTTATCTGCTTCATTTGATCCTACGTACACTCTGGGCCCGTTATTGTGCAAGGGCACAGGATAGTGGTGGAGAGTGGGATCACGAGGTTGACCCTGGAGCCTGGCTTGGCGGTTCCGCTTAGTACCATGGCCTGTAACTTTGTGGGGTGGAGTTCAGGTCAGCTGCATCCTCCTTCCTTCCCCCAAAAAAGCGTATCTTGATGCATAGGCCAGTGGTCTTGAGGTGCCAACTCTCATTTAGGACAGGCTTGAAATACTTATGATTTGTAAGTTTTAGGCAATACACTTATTTAGAATACAAGGAGAAATCTTGCAACTCCAGGGGAA
>NC_090734.1:22979271-22981771 GCF_036898095.1 Palaemon carinicauda | reverse complement strand
ATGATTAAATTGTACTCCTTTTCAGTTGAGGCATAAACTCTCTGAGCAAAAGCTCGAAGCTGAGTATAGTTGTTCCAGGTCAAATCTGATCTGTTACCCTTCCAAAGGTGATAGGCCTCCTGCTTCTCCAAATAAGCACGTCTACAATCATCATTGACCACGGTTTGTCCTTCATTCGGTACCTTAGCACACGAGAAGGGATACGCCTATCAATTATGTTGACTAGATTCTCATTCAAAGAGACAACAGAATCTACACTATTATATAATTGTGACCAATTCAAGCACAAAAGATCATGCAAAAATCCCATTCCAGTCTGCTTGGGGATTTCATATAATTTTTACAGGAATATGATATATCAGGGACAGGCTGCTCAGTCTTCACTAATAATGAAATCAAGGCATGATCAGAAGTCCCGACTGGAGAATCAACCTTACTAGTTATAACGCCAGGGGGAGTCAGTGTATACGAGGTCCAAGCAATTACCAGACCTGTGAGTAGCTTCATTTATGATTTGCTCACAGCCTGATTCAGAGGCAAAGTCTAAAGCTCTTAAGCCATGGCGATCGGTAGGAGAGATAGAACTTCACCACTCCCTATGGTGAGCATTAAAATCACCAACAAAGACAAAAGAAGCCTTTCTATCATCTTCTTGTATCTTAGCCATAATATATATATATATATATATATATATATCTATATATATATATATATATATATATATATATATATATTTATATATATATATATATATATATATATGGATATATATATATATATATATATATATACATGGGAGCCGGGCAGAAACTCAAAATCTTAAACCCCGTCAGCCATGATGCTTGAAGCCGAAAACCGCAATGGTCAGGTTACCGACATTCCCAAGATCCGGAAAACCAAAATCACTACAATTGGTGTTCGTATTAACCACCACGGTTCAGCAGTCATAAACATTTTATCAAAATAGACTCCATTGCATTGATCCTTTCTTTGACTATTAACCATGTATTTCAATATCTTTATCCAAAATTTTGATTAGTGAAAGATATAGAGATAATTTTCATCCTTTCAATTCCATCAAAAAAAGAGAGAAACGGAGATTATTTTATGTTTATTGGAATCAAGAGAGAGAAAGAAGGGAAGGAAAATTAAATTGCAATGCGGAAATTGTCATTTTGTTTTCTTAAAATGATAAAAAAATTTCTATATTGCAAATAATGTATTGGGACAAATTTTCAAAACATAAGGAGATAGTTAGCATACTAACTCACCAACTAGTAACTACTCTCATCCGAGTTTCTTATTAAAAGTTAATCAAGGCATAAACATAATTCAATTTACAAATAACCACCTTTTTATCATACCTGGACATTTTACAATTATGATTCTGATAATGAAAATGATGATAAGATCTAATTAACTAATAGTAGAGTAATTACAACACGGAAACAATCATTGTAATGAATACATACTGTATAATTAAAAAAATAGGCATACTATTAAATGAAACATCAGGTCACATAGTATATATATATATATATATATATATATATATATATATAAAAGACTTTAACTGTTTGAGCTAACAGTTGCTGATTAAAAAAAATCCAGAAATATATTTAATAATTTTAGATTATTTTTGACTACTCCACGATGATGGTCTAATATCTGTACCAACCATGCGTCACATAGTCGTACATAAATTATTTTGTATATATTATGCTTGTATCTGCGCTCTTCCCTCGCACTAAAAAGAACCAGAATAAACATGTCTGCGTTTTTTCCTCTCTAACATTGTCTGTTTCTCGAAAATGAAAATTCCTGTTGCCTTGAGGTTTTGTATATAAAGGAGAGTGTTCTTTAATAAAGTTACTCAGTTGATTGCATCCCGCCTTTGAGTTATAACCTTCTCTCGGCAGTCACATCTGATTTTTTTTAATTTTACGTTCACTAAACCTCCTGACGATGCATTCTTCACGTATAATTTGTTGTATTTGTCGTTTAGGAGATTTTTTCAGTTCACTGAGCATACTCAATTTTAATGTTGACTCCGTGCTCCTCCTTGCGATTATGCAATCTAGTCCAATATGATTTTTTGACTGACGTTCTCTGATCTGACCTCCTACTTCTGCTGCATTATAGGTCCCTGCAATTCCTAATTGGAACCCCCACATAATGGTGGTGTATGCATGATACCACCATTACGCAAACGAGTTTTTACACGTCCAAATGCATAATTATTTTCAAACCACATTGCAGTATCCTCCGCTTCTTCTGTCAAATGTATTTCTAAGGCTTCAAAAGCTTCCAGAATTTCATTCCACGGCAGGAATACCAAGGTAAATAAAAGTCGAATCCTTAAACTGAAAGTTTTCACCAATGATGTAACGAATTAATAATCCAGTTGCCTGAATTCTTCGTCATATGCACTAACATATATATATATATATATATATATATATATATATATATATATATATATAAAGAAAACATAGTTTGT
>NC_090734.1:22961771-22971771 GCF_036898095.1 Palaemon carinicauda | reverse complement strand
GATGCAGTAACAGTGAAATTCCCCACAAAGGACAAACAGATAAAGGAAGAAAAATGCACCAGAGACATATTTAGAAGGCTGCTGTATTTGTCAGTAACGCAATAACTTGATCTCAGTTTTGACCTGTCCTATCCCCTCACTGCAGTTCCTTTCTTATTGTGTCATATAACTGGTGATATGAACAAGACATCAAAGAGGATATTAATGGAAAAATTAGAAGCAATGGGAAACTTGAATGCCATACCAAACAGGACTGATGTGTATATTATTGATCCTATATTCTTCTTCCGTACGCTTGACATGCCATCCACCTAGGGGGGCATGGCAATGTCCATTTTGAAATAAGCTTGTAGCACTGGAGAAATTGTACACATAGTCTGTGACACATATCCTAAGGGCCAAGTATCAAGGACATTGAACATGACTTGTGTGGTAGTACACCCACTACCTACATAATCACTGGCTCGTCACAGAAAAGACCACCAGATCTCAACACAGCTTGGAGCACATCACATTTCAAAACAGAGTTTTTGGCCTTCTTGAAGGATGAATGGTCATCAGATAGATATGCATCGACTCTTCAGGGACATCAGGTCTACTTTACAGTAGAACATGAATGCTACCTTTACACTTCAGCACGTGAAACTGTCAACAGGATCCTAGTTCATGAGCTTCAGTGCAGGCATGAAGAAGCTGATACACGATTACTGTACCATGCAAACTTTGTTGCTGTTAACCATGATGTGGTCCCAGTAATTGCCATTCGCAGTAACGACACTGACGTCTTCATCATCATTCTCTACCATGCTAGGCTTCTTAATGCACAGATTTGGATGGATGCTGGATTGAGTTTTAGAAATTCCATGCGTTTCATACATATGTCACATCTCACATCTTGCACCCAAGCTTCCATGCACTGACAGGCTGTGATTACACAGGCTGTTTTATGAGAAAAGCAAAGTGGAAGCCATTTGAAATAATGAAAAGCAACCCTAGGTTCACATCAGCAATTAGACACCTTGGAGAGACAGATGTCATCGATCCAGATGTTGCTGCTGTAGTTGAAGAGTACTTGTGCATTGTCTATGGAGTTCGGAACCTGACAAGTGTTGATGAAGCCAGGCTTCAATTTTTCCGCAAGTTTTATGCCCCAAAGAAGGAAACTGACCCGTCTGATTAAATCAAAACTACAGACCCCTGTTGTCTTCCTCTTTGCCAAAGAGTGTTGCAACAGAAGTTGCTAAGAACTAACTTTGTTGCACACAAATAGAGGAATGCAAGGGAAGCCGATCCAGACTCATTTGGTCCTTGAAGGACATGGCTGGAAAGTCCAGAATGGCAGATTGATGATTGTCTGGCTCACTGGCTCAAATATTCCTGATAAGTTAGCCATTGAAGAATCTGATGTACAGGAAGATGATGATGATGATGATCATAATGATGATGATGATGATGATGAGATCAGCCATTCCTCGGATGAAGAAAAGGAAATAGATTTTTAGAAAACTCCATACTAGTAATATAGCTGGAATAGATCCCACGTTCTTCAAAAAACTTTATTTGTATCTCTTTTTTATATTTTATGCATATTTAGTAAACCTTTTGCAAATTTTGATGTCTTATTTAGCCAAAATACAACTAAAACCCAAATCCGGCATTTCAAAGGGCTGAACTTGACCTTTTGACCCCTGGTGACCTCTAATAATAAATTAATTAATTTAGTTTAATATCAAATAAATCTACTCATCAATAGCATCGTTTTGGTATATAGTTCTTTAATCTAGGCCCAGTGTGAGAGGAGCTGCAGCTAATTTACTCTCACTAACCCCCAAATTTTGCCGAAAAATGAAAAGCCCGTTTTCAGACAAAAGGGGTTAATAAAATCCACACCCACCACTGCCAAACTTAAAGATACTCATTTTTGGATGTCCCGTGGTAGACCCTTTCCAAAAATGTCCACTAGAAATTTGGTCATCTCCGGTAAATAAATGGCTGCTAGCTCTCGCTCTATTAATTTGATCCATACATTTAACTTTATGTCTTTTATACATTTTCCATATTCTTATTATAATCTTTTACAATGAAAAAAAAGGTATATGAACAATTCAATGGTTTCAGTAAGACAAATATATAAAAGAACTTTATTGTGTTCACAATGATGACTACGTGATCAATAACTCGAATGTAAAATGTGAACAGATCATCCCGTAGCTAACTGTAAACAGTAAGGATAAAAAATAAACAATGATAAGAATTGAATAAACTAATGATTAGGGAACAGTAAACAGTCCAGGTAAATAGGGGTATTTACAAAAGGTTTTTTTCTGTTATTCAAAGCAAAAAGATAAATAAATATATACTGGATAATTTCTGTCAGGTTTCATCGCGAAAATCATTCCTGCTTCCCTTTTTCATTACAAAATTCTCCTCCTAAGAAACTCCAAATAAAGCTAGATATTTTACATTTATTTCTATGTTGTGTAATTGATATTATAAACGATGGTTTTGGTGAAACTGAAAAAAAAGAAATGAGACCACTAAGAACAGATATATGGAAATTGTATCATGATAACGACAGTATAATTTCTATCTATCTATTTATTTTGTCTCAAAAACCAACTACCAATTTTTATACATACGTCCTATTACTGCATTCGATATTAAAAACTTCGGAAACATATTCTAGCATTGTACAAGAAAGGTAATGGAATAAAAGGAAACTGAATAGTTAAACATATCAGAAAATGTACTTTTTTCCTACAGAAAGAAATAGCCTCCTTGATCACAAGATACTCGTCTCCAAATAGAAAATAAAAGTACGAGCGTCTGATTAAGAGCAAATATACTTTAATGAAAGAACGCATTTCGTCTCCAGTGCCGGAGTCTGCAAGGCTGCACCACTAAAATACGCAGACATTAAAGCTGCTCTCTAAGGACAATCCTCTTGAACGACAGGAACCCGAATGTGAGTAGGAGTGACAGTAGTCAGGTTAAAGTAATTTTTCTGTTGCCTCTTATTTTTTTTTTTACTATATAACAAGATATCTATTTAAGAATCATTTTATTTTGTTTATACATCCAGCCATCAGTGATATTTTCTGTTGTTGGAAAGTTTGTTTCCATACGATATATGGAAGGATATCGCGAAAGCGGTAGTTAATATATCATTTAAACTTTTTTTTAGCTTCTTTCTCTTGTTACAAAATCAAATAAACTTCAAGATAGTTTAATAGATTCAAATAGAAAGCTAGTAAAACATAAAGTCAGTGACAGGATCATAGTCGGAAATGATCTAACTTATCCTTTATGCAGTTGCTATATCATATTCGAGTATATTTATCGTATATATTACATCATATATCTATCTATTCCTCTTCCATATATATATATATATATATATATATATATATATATATATATATATATATATATATATATATATATATATATATATATATATTTATATATATATATATATATATATATATATATATATATATATATATATATATATATATATAAAGTGCACCAAAATTAAGGTTATAGTTACTTCATTACGTTTTCCAGTTTGACAATACCGTTTTAAATATGATTATATTTTGAGTGCTTAAGAGGTTAAATATTCATTGTTAAATGTCTATTGTATAAAAATTTAATTCTTGAAAAAAAATGTCTGGATGTCTACTAAATAAAAAATATCTAACTGTCAACCGTAACCCTGTTTATACATGACTGTTCATTGGCCCCGGAGGAAGGTTTTTTGTTCTTTGCGTTATAACCGAAAATCTAATTTAACGCATTTATATCGCAGAAAATTACAAGAAAATCATAATATTTTACCTCATATTTCACAATTGTAAATCCAAAATCCCTCTAAAAGAATAATGGAAAAATATTTTCTTCTTTTGGTGTAGTAGGTTGGCCAGGGAACCACGCACTCGTTCAGATACTGATATTAGATAATTATTTGGTCTTTTGATTGGCCAGAATGTACTGTATTGGTTACCACGCTCTTGTTACGGCTCATTTTTTCCCCTTCGTCTTCACATACACTAAATACTATGGCCTATTCTTCCCCAATTCTTAACTTTCCCCTTTACCTGACAAAACTGAGATCACCTAACAATTCTTCTTTATTCAAGCGGTTAACTAGGCACTGTAATGGTTCAGTGGCTACTTTGCTCCTTTTAAGGGTAAAATATTTTCTATAGCTATGCTGAACAGCTCCTATAAAAGAAGGACACTCCGAAATCAAAACATTGTTCTCAATTCTTAGGTTGTGTCATAGCCTTTGTACCATGATCTTTCAGTCTTCTGGTAGAGTTCTCTTGCTTCTTTTATTTTGTCATCCTCTTGGTTTTTGAAGCTTTTGTAATTCATATGTGAAAAATCTATTTTATTATTGTTAATGTTTATAAATTACTTTATTTTAATTGTCCTTTACTTGTAGTATATTTATTTTAGTATTTATTTTTCCTCGGGATTTTTTCCTTGTTATATCCATATGTCTTATAGGATCCTGCTTTTCCAACTAGGGTTGTAGCTCAGGTAAAAGTAATAATAATAATAATAATAATAATAATAATAATAATAATAATAATAATAATAATAATAATAATAATAATAATAATAATATTGTGTATACTGTAAATCGTAATCTAGAGTTCACCGGCTTAGGATGGTCTTCGTGGTTTTTCTTTTATATACATTTATATGCATTGTCACCAATGACATTGTAACACTCATTTTAAATTGTTATTTATGTTTTTTTTTTATTACGACAAAATGATAGTAAGTCATGAGAAAATCGATAGAAAATAAATATACTAAAATGATTTAATACAATACAATAACATAGTATGCAACTATAAAACGTGAGCAAGCACAATACAAGATAACATTAAAAACCATCATTTAAATCAAATAGAAATAGTTTTCACCCATGTCCGGTAAATTCTGTAACACTGTAATAATATAAAGACAAATCCAGACAAATATATGCATTGAGAGAGAGAGAGAGAGAGAGAGAGAGAGAGAGAGAGAGAGAGAGAGAGAGAGAGAGAGATGGGGGAGGGGGGAGGGGTAGAATAAGTGTTTAGTACCCACCAACATTTTTAACTAAATTCTTCTACTATCGATATTAAGTGGGTAGGACGCTATGGCTAACGTATTCCAGGAGTGTATTTAGGACATCCACACCAATATCACCTCTGCTCGTGGGTTCTTCTTCTTGAGAGGTATCACATGACTTATATGATATTCCTGAATTCCTCACCAATGAAAAAAAAAATGAGATCCTCTGGATCCTGTAGCTTCCCTTACGACAGTGTTATAGAGGAGGTGTATCTTAGAGACAGGGGGACATAATACAGGAGAAATGCCTTGTAAGAAAATTTCCCTCTGCCATCTAAGAAATGGACTGCATGTTGGTCTAATGCTTATGCCTCGTCATAGCTGATTTTTATGATATTATACAAGTTTGCAGTTTTAGTTTTCAGTTCTCCATTTAATGTCTGGAGATGTCAAAGTTGGTGAACTCATTTTATGTTATGATAACAACATGAAATCAGTAACTTTACTGATTTCAATCACTCAAGTTCGGTTTTGAGTGGATTTTTTTATCGTAATCCCTACTGACCCAGATCCATCAAAGCTTAGAGCAAATTCCTCAGCAGCTCCTGTAATTGATAAGTAATTGTAATAATGAATATTATTAAAGTCAGGAATTTTGAAATCTGTCCCTTACTGTATATTTTTCATTCCTACGTACTTGTTCGGCTATTACCCATATGATTTGTGATGTCTTTGGACAGTTTTATCTTTTATTGTATATTTTTATATCATTATATCACTGTGTTGTTTAAGAATAGTCCATGATATTTTCTTACTTAGTAAGCCTTTATGTTTTTAATGTTATGTAAAAAAAAAAAACTTTTATTAATTAATGTCTATTATTATCATTATTAATGAAGAAAATATTGATTATCAAATGCATCTATTTAATAAAACAAAAATAGATTTACAATAAATTAAACACAATATCAACTTTCTTTACGAAGAATAATAAACAACATAAATGATATGTCAATTACAGAAATCAATAGATGTAATATAAGAATTATAAGTAATTTTTCGTTACTATTCAAAATGATTTCTCCCATTAGATGATTTTATAAGTCTTTCAATACGAACATGGACCACTTGGAACTTCTATCGTTTCAACGGAATATAATATGTCACCTGAAAAAAAGGTTGGGAACTACTGGCCTAGGGGCTTATCCCGTGCCCAATCAACCCTTTGAAAGAGTACACCTAGATTTATTAACAGGGTTTTACGCTTGATACAGAAGAGATATAAGCACCTCTTAGTAACTATAAATACTTTGACTCGATATTCAGAACTGATAGCGCTTAAAACTAAAACCTTGATCGAATTCATTAGGAAGTTTTACGAGTGCTACATTTGTAAACATGGAATTCCACACATGATAATCTCTGACTCGTGTGGAGAATTCAATAATTATTTCCTTAACTCGTTGTGTGAATTCCTAGGCATAAAGAAAATCAATACCATGATCTATCACCCAGAGTCGAATGGGCTAGTGGAAAGAGTGAATAGGAAGGTTTTAAACGTATTAAGAGTTACACTAGGGGGATCAGACCCCAACTGGGATATTGCCATACCTGCGGTACTAAGTACTCTGAATCACTCATATCATGTATCTATTAAAATGTCGCATCACGAGGCACTGTACGGTACCCCAATTAGAACGCCTTTCCATGTATTAACGCCTACAATCAATTTATCAAATCCTCTAAAGGGTGTTATGAATGCAAGCATAAGTCCTTATAATATCATTCGAAAGAATCTAGAATAATCACAAATCATAATGAAAAGGAATCATGATAGAATAGCGAGGCCAACTAAAACATATTCCGTGGGTGATAAAGTATACATGAAAGTATATGTACGGAAAGGACTCAATTATAAACTGACACCTAAATTTGAAGGCCCATTTAACATTTTAGAAACATTAACGGCCAATAGATTTAGAGTTCAAAAAGTATCCCAACCCACTGATGAGAGAATTGTACCATTGGCTCACATAAGAAATTAAAAGAAGGGAGAAGGAAGTGAGGGAAATTTTTGTATCTATGAAACTTGTATATTTGTATGTAAACATTTTTCTTTCTCTTAAAACAGGAGTAATTACATATATTTTTACTCATTGTAGGTTTCCAAAATGAAGTTTTTATTGTTAGGAGTGATATTGTTCGTTCAGGCATTTTTTTCGTGTGGGAAGAGCCCTAAAACTAAAATTATAGATTTTAAATATGGCACTATTGTAGAGAGAACAGAAGACGTTTTCATTACCGCAAGCAATATAGTTATAGAAGTAGATAAGTAAAAAATTTTCCTCCCAGAAGGTGATATCATTAACCTAAGGAGCGACCTGTCGAGGTTCACTGCTTCATTAAATAAAATGCATCAACGTTATTTTCCTTTTAATACAGAGAGTTCGCTTACGCCAATATTAAGCGTTGCAGAAATGTTATCATACGACTTGCAAAATAAAACTGACGAAGCATAAGCTCTGGCTCGCGATCTACTGATGTGGACTGTGCGACGCAATAACCTTGAAAGATGTAACACGTTTATTTTTGCTGCACTAAACATCTTTGGATCTGTTGCAAGTTTAGTCTTAGGAATTTCAAATCGTCTTAAAATCAGTGATCAAAATAAGAAAATTAAGTTTATAAAACGTGAAAACGAACTAGTTTTTTCAGAACTGAGGAATCAATTAACATCAATTAATCAAATAATGAGTTTGGTGAACGAACATTCTAGTAATATCAGTCATGTTATGAAAGTACAAAACTTGCTGGCAACGTTATTATTATAATTAAAAATATATATCATATCGGTACTAAAATTTCACATTTTATTGAGAAATCAAAAGACTATGTGGAAGCTATTACATTAGGAACTAAAGGTGTTTTATCACCACATCTTTTGCCTATTAAAGACCAAATGTTAACTTTGGAGAACAGACGGGAGAAAATGGGATATGTTCCTTTATTTGACGCCCATAAGATAGAATTTTATTATAGTTTAATATCAGTAAGCGTTGAAAATTACAGGATCATGATTACAATTCCCTTTGATTCTTCTGATGCCTGAGAAGCATACAAAATATCACCATTCCCAACTATCATGACGAATAACTCAAATCCAGTAATATCCAGTTTGACAGGACACATATTGATTTCCCCTGATAAGGAAACATATAAAGTCATTAGAGACTTAGATAAATTAACTCACTGTTCAGAAGCCATGAATGATAAAGTATGTACAGCTTACTTCTTTGAATTCCACCATATATCAATGGATTCATGCGAGTTAGGTATAGTGCTAAAATGTTCTCTCTCCCATACACACGAAGATTGTCTGAAAAAACTTTATCCTTTTGACGATAATAAGTTCAATTACAGATTTAACAACGGCTCGTGGATGCGATGCGAAAAGGCCGGCTTCAATGTATCATGCCTGGACGGATCCACGACCCACTCCTAGGTCTTATTTGCAGCTGATGGTTGCATCGGGACGTCCACGAACTACACGGTCCAAGGAGTTAACACTATCATTTAGGGAACGGGACTACTTCGTGAATTTCACGTGGACAACTACAATCCCATCCTTACCTCTCCCCTACAACGCACAGGTCGTTAATCAGTTAACGCAACTATACGAGATGGACCACCTGTCACTGACTTATGCAGGGGGGAATCTTTGTTTCTACGTGTCGCTGGCCTTATTCAGTGTTACAGTGGTGATTCTTATCGCCGTTAACCTCCTTGCTTGGCATAGATTAAGGCAAAAACAGGTGGAGCTCCTGAGGAACGTTTTGCCACGTCCAGACAACACTCCTATTGCGTTGAAAGCGTTTACATTTAGAGTCCTCTGAAATTGGCCATTTCACTTGACTCGGGGGTGTAAAATTGTCTGGGATTGAGAAGTGTGTGAAAAGCGGTCAGCACGCTGGTAATATGTAGTTCAAGAGACTCCAGGACATTGCATTTATATATAAAAACAGTTAAAAAGTATCTTTTGGGCACCTAATAAAATATTGTAGCCACATATATAAAAAAAGAAAAAAAATTATCTTTTGGGCCTCTAATAAAATATCTAAGCTCTATATATATATATATATATATATATATATATATATATATATATATATATATATATATATATATATATATATATATAAATATATATATATATATATATATATATATATATATATATATATATATATATATTTATATATGAAACCGTGGTGCGTATACGTACCAGGAATCTATATTTTGTGCACAATCATATCAACTTTGATGTATTTATATATTTACCAAGGTAACAAATATTCTTAATCAGTTACTAATGAACAATTATATCAATTTTGATGTATCTATATCTTTACCAAGGTAACAAATATTCTTAATCAGTTACTTATGAACAATCATATCAATTTTAATGTATCTATATATTTACCCTGGTATCAAATATTCTTAATCAGTCACTAAAGAACAATAATATCAATTATAATAAATATGTATATTTAACAAAAGTAACAACTATTCTTTAACAAGTTACCAATTCATAAATACATATTCAGTTTTTTTTGTGGTATATCATAATCATCTGCTAACATTATTCCATATATAGCATACATGGATCTGTATTTTCTGTATATTTTTCTTTATTTGTGGCTCTATCCGTTAGATATGTATTTTTCTTTTGCATGAACTTTTTTGCATATTCTTCCTTAATCACTTGTTTATGGCTATAACTAAAATATATATTCAGTCACACTCCTAATTTAACGTAACTTTTAATGTTCAATGCTAGAATGGTAGCTGTCCGAGCCAATGTAATGTATACATTAATAAACCCATGACCCAAGGGGTCATTGGTGAGTTGGGAGTGTGACAAAAGCCA
>NC_090734.1:22949271-22951771 GCF_036898095.1 Palaemon carinicauda | reverse complement strand
TGATTACAGGACTGAAAACTGAGAGACCAGCGGGGAGAATACCTGTGGGTAGACTGAGCATGAGTTGATTTGATAATATCGAGACAGATTTGGAGCAACTCGAATGGAGTATCCAGCAGAGTGGCGTACTTTGGCCCTGGATCTCAGGCAGTCAAAAACTCCACCAAAGATCACGAAGGTCCGGCGGCAGTGGAGGGAGTGAATTATAATAATAATATTATTAATAATTGGAAATTTTGATATCAAAATTTTTATTTGTTACTTTTAGGAGAAAAATATAATTATTTTTTTCTGCAAATTAAGCTTCTTGCACCTCCAAAATGAAAATATTAGTAAAAACTAGAATCCTTTTACATAAGGCTGATAATACTACGAAATAGTACGTCACCCTTGTTACATGTTTCCTGTACCAGTTTTCGATTCCCAGCCAATCAGAAATTATTGCGTTTGAGTGTTTTCATGTAAAAATATATGACTTATTTGAATATGTATTTATTTCTATACACACACATACACACACACACATACACAGACACACACACACACACACACATACACACACACACATGTATATATATATATATATATATATATATATATATATATATATATATATATATATATATATATATATATATATATATATATATATATATATATATATATATATATATATATATATATATATTCAATCGTGTCTCCCAGTGAAGTTGGCAGGTAGTTATGTTTTCGCCCCTGTTTGTTTGTTTATGTGTTTGTTAACAACTTCCTGGACACAGTTTTCCCCATAGAGTAGTAAGAATTTCAAGGATTAATGGTTATTTAATGTAAAATAGTAGAATTTTGAATGTCCCAGGTCAAAGGTCAAGGTCAAGGTCGAGCTAAAGGTAGACCGAAAATTACTCCGACGTTAAAACTAATTTTTGGAATGGCAAGCAGTTTTCGAGAAATAAGGTCCCATAAATGATATCCTCACTCTCAGAGTTCTATTTTAGTTAGGAGTGCATGTTTGCTTCTTAAAAAACACCAATCATATTAATCACTATAATTCAGCAAATACACATTATCGTCTTTTCCAAATAATATATCGTCTAAGAAGTTAACAGAGATAGTTCATTTAAGAATGTAAAAGTTTATTCTACTTTGGTCAAAATAATGATGTTGTTTGTTTGAGGAAAGGATATCCATATTTAACTTCTTCAAGGTACGTTTGATAAGTTTGTGAACACAAGAGTGCACATTAAAGAAATTAAGTCTGGAAAATATCACCCTGAACATACCACATAATTCTCATTTATCAGCGTAACATAAACATTTACATTCATATATTACGCGCTGTTAATATATTTTCTCACTTTACTTGTTGGGGGCGCTTTATGGGGAGCGCAGCGGGCCGAAGGTTGAGATTGAATGTCTTGTCTAATGGGGGTAAGATATGCCAATACGGATGCATGTGATATGTACAATCAGCACTCGTCATAGCCTAATCGCTTATACATTGTGTTTTTAGGGTTTGCTGGGATTTGAACCCGTGACTCTTACAAGAGCGATGAATAAATGTGTCACAGATGGAGAGCCTGCGTCACACAGATCTCAGTGGCAACAATTTGAGCAACCTAGCCTGAACCATTTGCCTGCAAATAGGACGTATATTGTCCACACGGGGTCTGAAAAAACAAAATCTGGGAGGTCACGTGACCACTTTTCCCCGAGTAGCACGCTTCATGTACGAGATAGCGACAAGCCACGTGTACCATCACCTCCTATTATCACATGAGCGGAGGTCAATACCAGATTACTCATTCTCGAATAGGGCACACGCAAAGCGGGCCATTTTTACAACAGTACCAAAATGTCACGATTTTTTACTTACCCACACGAATCTTCAGAATGAAAGACCCAGGAGGGTTCGAATCGCCCCATGGACAAATGCACCCCACCCCAGAAAGTGTGCATACCCCAGAGAGGCATTGAGTCCCATTACTATACGTAGAGTGCTAGGGGAAGGCAAGTTTTGGTTATGCTCATGATGCGCAACCCCAATAGGAGGCAACATGTGCACCACCTTCTGGAGGGTCTGAGAAGCCTGCTTTGTCCTCTCACCGACTGCACCATTTTGGTATCCTCGGGTGGTATCGTTCAGCTTCCACTGGGTCGCCATTAAACCTGTTTCGAAATTAATGGGAGCACGGATGACAACACACGCATGTGGCTAGTGCAAAATATTTTTCCCAGTGATGCGACCCATGGCCCGTGGTAGACGACAGTAGGTCTTATCCCCATCAAAACTCAAAACGAGATCTCATTACCCATTTCTGAATAAATGGGCTTTGACCGCAATTCTTTGTAAACCTCGTAAAACGTATTCCTATATATGGGCTCCCTGGCTGCACCTGCAAGAGCTTTTACGACACCTGGTGGGGAGTGTGGAAAGCCTGTTCTATCCACTTGAAAGCTTCACCATTTTGGTGCCCCCGGGTTGCACTATTTGGGTGCCAGG
>NC_090734.1:22926771-22944271 GCF_036898095.1 Palaemon carinicauda | reverse complement strand
AAGGTTAATTATAGATGTATTGTTTTCTTTCTTTAATAGTTTGTCTTTTCACTGGTTGTTATGTTAGTGTTTATAATGGACTAACGGCTGTTATATTTTTTCAAGTGGTGTGGGTTACGTGGCTGCTCTCCTGCGTGAATTGAGGTATGGAGGGGCTTTTTGGAGGAGGGTTCCTCAGTGTGTTTCTGAGCCTCCAACCTTGTAGGGCACGACATTTGCGATTGGATCTATATTATTCCACGGCTTTACAGAGCCACATTGTGAAGCTGTTGAGCTTGTTTTGGATATCCTTTCTCTGCAGCAAGGACGTTTCATCCTACATTTTGTGTACTGCTCTTGGTTCAGTAAAAGCCAAGGGGACCTCTCTGTCCCAAGGTAATAGTAATTATACCTGTATCAAATTATTGTGATAACGACCTGTGATAATCAGCCAGCTGATGTCATTTGTGGAAGCTTGTGAAAGCCATTAAATCAATCCAGTCATCGTCAACTCATTAGGAATAGTTAAAATGTATTTGTTAGGTTATTCTTACTTTTCGTTTGCCTCCTCCTTTCTGGACCCTTTCCCCTTTTATTATGCCTGTGTTGATGACCTTTTTTTAATTGTCTAATTGTTTTCCTTTACAGGGAGTTTAAGAGTGAGTGTTTATTATTAATTATTGTATTGTTGAGGTTCAGGTGTTATTTCTGTCTGGAACTTATGTATCAAAATTAAGTATATTTTTGTGGTATTTTCTTTGTCCCCTTGAATTGACTTTGCACTCTTATTAAAATTGTATACTATTCCACCTTTTGTGGACTTAGTATGGTACTATGGTGAATACGGTTTGATAAAAGTTTAGTGTTTTTGTGTGGTGGTCAAGCCAGCCATCACAAAATGGCGACCGTGACAGTATCTTTTCGTTCCTAAGTATTCACTGGTGTATGTGCAAAATAAATTCTTGAGGTTGTTTTTCAGGCAGCATATTTTCACCTCCTCGTGGTTTTTTTTTATATTTATTATTGTGTGAATAATAGTGGTCATTATGGCTAATGTACTAGAACTCCTTAGCGGAGAGGGGTGGCAAGAAAGGCTTGCAGAGTTGAATAGGGAAGAATTGGAAATTGTAGCAGAATATTTTGAATTGGAACATGGTGTGTCCATAAGAAAGGGTGTATTGCTATTGCACATTTATGATTATGTTAAAACTCTAAAGGCTGGTGGGGAACAAGTGAAACCTGATAAAACACTATTGTCTGTAGAAATTTTGGATAGGCAAATTGCTCTGAGGCATATGGAGTTTGAAATAGAAAAGTTTAAGGCGAAGGAAAGAGAAAAGGAGAGGCAGCATGAGATTGCCATGAAAAACTCAGGTTTCTCTTCTTCCTCTTCCCCTTCCCCAAATAGGCCAGTAACGCCTGCTATTAATTTAGCGCAGGCTCTCAAATTTGTGCCTAAATTTGAGGAAGACAATATTGCTGAGTTTTTTGTATCATTTGAGAAGATTGCAGCAAGGTTGGAGTGGCCCCAAGAGTATTGGACCACTCTTATACAAAGTAAATTGATTGGAAGAGCTCAGAGGGTGTATGTAACTCTGGAGGAGGATCTATCATCAGATTATGAGTGTGTGAAGGCTATCGTCTTGAAGGTCTATGAGTTAGTCCCTGAAGCCTATAGGCAACGCTTCAGGAACTTAGAAAAAAGTAGGGAGCAAACTTTTATTGAATTTGCAAGATCGAAGGAACAATATGCTAGTGATTGGCTCAAGTCCAAGGAAGTGGTAAATTTTGAGAAATTGAAGGAGTGAATGTTGGTGGAGGAGTTCAAGAGGTGTGTTCCGGATAAACTGAAGGTTCACCTTGAAGAGTTAAAACTAGAGACCATTCAGGAGGTAGCCATCGCTAGTGATGAGTATTATTTGTCTCATAAGAGTGAGTTAGGGGGAGTAACAAAAATTGTGAAGTCTGGATGGTGTAAAGTAGGTAGGAATAATAATTCTAACAATAATAATAATAATGCAGTGATGTTTACCAGAAATAATTATAGAGGTAATGATCAGGGCAATGTCAATACTAATATTAATTTTTCTCCTAACAGGAATAATAGACCTAAGATATATAATCCAGAGAAATTGAAAACATTGACGTGCTTCTTTTGCAATAAGAAGGGCACGTAAAGAGCATGTGTTATGCGTTTAGAAAATCGCAAAATGCTAATGTTAGGCCAGTGATGGGTGTGGAAGAGAGAGAGAGAGAACCTACCCCAACAACATCCGCGGATCAATGACTACCTGGTTGTTTTGACAGATTTTTGTCCTTCGGTAGTGTCTCCTTCGCGAATTCGTCCGAGAAAAGACGAGTGCGTATTTTGCGTGATACCAGTGCAGCTCAGTCTTTGATTCTAAGGGAGGCATTAACTTGCAATTTTGTACCAAAAAGTGGGGAATTTGTGTTATTGGCTGGTTTTCCTGACACGGTAAAATCGTATGCCATGGGAAATTTTTATTTAATCTGCCCTTCCTTTTCAGGGAATTTGAAATTGGCTATCGTTGATGAATTTTACGGTTAAAAATGTTGATGTTGTGATAGGGAATGATGTTGCTCTGAAGAATAATACTTGTCCCATACTGATAAACCCTGATAGTGAAGTAGCAGCAGTTACTCGTTCTAGTGCTAGAGTTGTTGACGCTGCAGAGTCAATAATTGATCAAGATTTAAGTAGTTTAGAACGTAGTGATAGCCTAGTTGTAGATCTTGGGATTTTGAAGGACAAACTGAATTGGACTATTGAAGAGCTTATCAAAGCTCAGAAAAAGGATTTTCGGGATCTCCCTATTGAGTCAGGTGAGGTGACTGATATAACCGGTCCAAAATTTAAAATAATTAATAATATTTTATATAGGTTGACTAGGCCTATGAAGGCTGATAACTTTGATTATGAAATTTTGAAACAGATAATGGTTCCATTTGTTTAAAGGAATGAGTTGATATCATTGGCACATGAAAGTGGTTTGGCCGGACATTTTGGCATTCATAAGACTTCTGGCAAGTTGTTAATGAATTATTATTGGCCGAAGTTGAAGGCGGACGTAAAGAAGTTTGTCAATAGCTGTGATGTTTGTCAGAAGGTCGGTAAACCTAATCAGCTTATTCCAAAAGCGCCTCTATGTCCTATTCCAGTGGTTTCCGAACCTTTCAAGGAGGTCATTATTGATATTGTTGGACCATTACCAAAGACTCGTAGTGGAAATGAATATATTTTGACTATCATGGACAGGATGTCTCGATATCCCGAGGCAATACCACTACGTACGATAAAAAGTGTTAAAATTGTAGATGTACTAATTGACTTTTTTACCAGGTTTGGGATGCCTAAAATTATTCAATCGGATTGTGGTTCTAATTTTGTTAGCAGGTATTTCAGAGATAAAATGGCAGAGTTAAATATAAAACATGTGACCTCTTCTCCATATCATCCAGAAAGTCAGGGAGCTCTGGAGAGATTTCATCAAACCCTGAAATCTATGGTAAAGAAATATTGTTTGATTAATGGTTCTGAATGGGATAAGGAATTACCTTATTTGTTGTTCGCTTTTCGTTCTGTCCCAAGTCAGTCTTTAGGTTTTTCGCCTTTCAGCCTTGTGTTTGGCCATTGTGTTCGAGGTCCTCTTGATGTTGTTCGAGAGTCCTGGGAGTGAGACGTCCCTGAGATCAATTTATTAGATTATGTGTCTAATCTAGGTGATAAGTTAACAAAGGCTTGGAAATTTGCAGGTGAAAATTTATTGTGTATCCAAAAAAGAATGAAGTACTTTTTTGACAGAAGGTCTAAAGCATGTGACTTTGCGGTAGGCGACAAAGTTTTGGTTTTGTTACCCATTCCTGGAAATCCATTGAAAGCATCTTTTTCAGGTCCTTGGAAAATTCTGAAAAAAATTAGTGAAGTTAATTATTTAGTAGAGACTCCCGAGAGAAGGAAACCTTTTCAGCTTTGTCACATAAATATGTTGAAGGCTTATATAGAACGGGAGAAAGTCATTCCCGTGGCAACCATAGGGAATGCTGTAGTTTCCGAGAACGATAATCTTTTTTCTTTTTCAGAGGTTGAAAGTATTGATGATAATTGTTTTAATGGAAGTGAATGGCATTCAGATAATAAGAATTCTTTGAAACATTTTTCTGGTATGGTTTCTTATTTAAGTAATGAAGAACAAAAGTCTTTAAAGAAATTGGTATTTAATTATAAGGAATTATTTTCGGATGTACCGGGAAGGACTAATGACCTTGAACATGACGTGGACGTAGGTAGTGTCACTCCTGTGAAACGATCGCCTTACAGGTTGAATCCCTTTAAAAATGTGGTTGTAGCGAAGGAAGTTGATTATATGCTAAAACATGACCTAATTGAACCTAGTCAAAGTCCTTGGTCATCACCTGTTGTATTGGTAAAGAAACCCGACGGTGATTTCAGGTTGTTTTGATTACTGAAAATTGAATGAATTGTCTAAGTCTGATTGTTACCCATTACCACGAATTGAGGATTGTATTGATCGTATGGGTAAGGCCAAGTACATTAGTAAATTCGATTTGCTGAAAGGTTATTGGCAGGTTCCTCTTTCGAAGCGGGCAAGGGCCCTGTCCGCTTTCGTAACACCCCAGGGACTGTTTCAATGTAAAGTGATGCCGTTTGGTATGAAGAACGCGGCTGCCGCCTTTCAGAGGTTAATGAATACTTTAGTCTATGGTTTAGAAGGATGTGTAGTTTATATTGATGATATTGTTATTTATCGTAATGATTGGGAAACTCATTTAAAATGTATAAGGGCACTGTTTGAGGTTTTGAAGAAAGCAGGTTTAGTAATTACTTTAAAGAAAAGTGAATTCGCAAAGGCGAGGGTCGTATATTCGGGTCATGAAGTTGGTAATGGTAAAGTTGCTCCTAAGCAAGAAAATAACGAATGTATTGAAAAAATGTTAATCCCTAAGTGCAGGAGGGATGTCAGAAGATTCCTTGGGTTGGGTGGGTACTACCGAAGGTTTGTTAGAAATTTTTCTGACATCGCCGATCCTTTGACTAATCTCTTAAGAAAGAAGGTAGCATTTGTCTGGAGGGATGAAACGCAAAGGGCTTTTGATAATTTAAAAAGAGTATTAATTAATTTTCCTGTCTTGAGAGCTCCTGATTTTGACCTTCCTTTTTCTCTTGCCACGGATGCAAGTGACATTGGTGTAGGAGCGGTGTTGTTGCAGAATGACGAGCAGGGAGTTTCTCATCCTGTCGCATTCTTTTCAAAAAAGTTGTCCTCCGTCCAACGTAGGTATTCCACTGTGGAGAAAGAGAGACTTGCTTTAGTATTTGCTATTAACCATTTTCAGGTTTATCTCTCCTCCTCAGATACACCTATTAAGGTCTTGACGGATCATAATCCCCTGACCTTCATCAGCAGATACAAGAATAAAAATCAAGGATTGATGAGGTGGAGTCTCATGCTGCAAGAGTGGAATTTAGAATTTTCCCACATCCCAGGAAAAGATAATATTGTTGCCGATTTTCTCTCTCGCAGCGTTGAATATTAGTTGATTGACAGAGGGCTATGCAGTTATTAAAGGTAGTATCTGTATCGTTCTAATTATGGTGTGTGTGCTGTTGAAATGGGAACGTAGTGAGTAGAAGCAAATGTATATATAAGATTTATTAATCATGGTTTCTTTACAGAAGACTATAATGTTTTGGGTATATTGTATGGGATCTTTAAGGTCAAAAGGTGAGGGTGATCACTGGTACTTTCTAATGATTGATTAATTAGGTGATCTAAGCTTTTGAGGTGTCAGGTACGATAAGGTTTATAATAAGTTTAGAAAAGGAGATAGGCACTAATCTGGTTATTCTGTATTTTCAGGCTAATAATTACACTCCATCGATTTTGTTTGTTTGTTTGCGCAGGGGAGTCTTGTGGTGGTCTTCTCTGTGTCGTTCGGTGTGTGTGTATGTATTGGACACTATGGTGATAAGTGTGATATATAACACTGAAATAGACAGTGGTTTTTGTGATCAACATTTATTGATAGTGAGTGATGTGTATCCCTGAAAATGAACAGTGTATTGAGTGTGGAAAAGGTTATAGCCTTTGGACTATATATATACAGAATCCGGTTGTTAGTGCAGTGACTCTTTATTAAGTTTATTAACGGTATGAGTGATGTGATATTTTTAGGTTGGGTATCTATTTATTGAATGGTGATGTTTTGGCTTTCTGGTTTTGGAAAATTTACTTGTGATTAATATTAGGTTTAAGATTTTTTTAGTATTGGTTATATATTGCTATCCTTGTGAGCTGTAATCCTTGGTACTTGCCACCCTCTTTCCTTTTGTTTGTCATTTCTTTGCAGTTTGTTTAATAATCATTTTTTGTGTTGGTTTAATATTTCAATATGTGATAACCTGTATGTTGTAATTTAAATCACTTTATAAGAAAAAAAAAATTATTTTGGAATTTTTTTTTTTGGTTGGGTCAGGTGTAACATAGTTGTTATATATTTCTAAATTATTTAAGTTTTTATATATGTATAAGGTTAAATATAGACGTATTGTTATAAGGTTAAGTATAGACGTATTGTTTTCTTTCTTTAATAGTTTGTCTTTTCACTGGTTGTTATGTTAGTGTTTATAATGGACTAACGGCTGTTTTATATTTTCAAGTGGTGTGGGTTACGTGGCTGCTCTCCTGCGTGAACGGAGGTATAGAGGGGCTTTTTGCAGGAGGGTTCCTCAGTGTGTTTCTGAGCCTCCAACCTTGTAGGGCACGACATTTGCGATTGGATCTATATTATTCCATGCCTTTGCAGAGCCACATTATGAAGTTGTTGAGCTTGTTTTGGATATCCTTTCTCTGCAGCAAGGACGTTTCATCCTACATTTTGTGTACTGCCCTTGGTTCAGTAAAAGCCAAGGGGACCTCTCTGTCCCAAGGTAATAGTAATTATACCTGTATCAAATTATCGTGATCACGACCTGTGATAATCAGCCAGCTGATGTCATTTGTGGAAGCTTGTGAAAGCCATTAAATCAATCCAGTCATCGTCAACTCATTAGGAATAGTTAGATTGTATTTGTTAGGTTATTCTTACTTTTCGTTTGCCTCCTCCTTTCTGGACCTTCTCCCCTTTTATTATGCTTGTGTTGATGACATTTCTTTAATTGTGTAATTGTTTTCTTTTACAGGGAGTTTAAGAGTATGTGTTTACTATTAATTTTTGCATTGTTGAGGTTCAGGTGTTATTTCTGTCTGGAACTTATGTATTAAAATTAAGTATATTTTTGTGGTATTTTCTTTGTCCCCTTGAATTGACTTTGCACTCTTATTAAAATTGTATACTATTCCACCTTTTGTGGACTTAGTATGGTACTATAGTGAATACGGTTTGATAAATGTTTAGTGTTTTTGTGTGGTGGTCAAACCAGCCATCACAATATATATATATATATATATATATATATATATATATATATATATATATATATATATATATATATATATATATATATATATATATATATATATATATACAAACAAACTCTCTCTCTCTCTCTCTCTCTCTCTCTCTCTCTCTCTCTCTCTCTCTCTCTCTCTCTCTTGTTGTGCCTGGTAGTACCCTGTCTAAGTATTCCTTTGCCTTCCTGCTATAAATATTTCGTATAATCCGACGCATAGGCACACATGAATAAAGATAAGCTCTCGATGCAGCAAAATATATAGATTATCTTCATGAATATCTAAAAGTAGGTTAGTCGGAAACCTTCGGATACTGTATTCTAAATCTTGATATAGCAAAAGCGGGAGGCCCATTACTTGTTTCATGCAAATGAGGAACCATATCTCTTCAATATGGCCCAACATTGTCTACGATAATATTCTTTATTACAATTGTTTATTGAATGGTTCATTAATTTAAGCATTTTCATAAAAAAAAACATATAAATGTTGGTGAGATGTTGTTTGAAAATCTGAATTCCACCACCATTTTTTCCCTAAAGAACAATGTTCCTTTATTATAAAAGTATATTAATGCTAAGTTTTTTTTTCTCTTCCTTGCAATATCAATATCAACAAAATCTAATCAAGTAGGGTAGTAAATATTATACTTTATAAAAGGAGAATAGAGAATTACCGGGTATAAAAAGAACAGATGGGATATGAAACTAAATATCAAGGAAATTGAATATATGGATTGTGTAGTTTCTCTTGGAGTAATATTTTAAAAATTAAACCGAAAAAAGACACGTATGTTATTTTTTCTCTTACAATTATATGCTATATACTTCTAAGGTCTTCTTCCATATCTGAGAAAATAGTACAGTATATCGAAAACCTATATAGGATATTAAGAGAATGAAGTAATAGTTAAATAAAAATTTAAAGGATCCGTGACCACTGTTTGGGGAAAAACTTTCAATGATATTTTAGATATCCTCAGCTGATTCACTGCAAAAGTAGCAAGGGTGACACTTCCGAAACCTTGGGCTAACTCCGTAATGTGGCATAATCTAAGATAGGAGTCATGTTTTCTGAACCCATTCATTTATCAGCATTATTTTGAAAATTAATAGTGATATGTACTTCCACAAAAGTGTATTTTCACTCAGAATGAGTAAAATTTATTGCTATAGAATTTCTGGAAAATTATGTCAGGTATAACTGATAACAGGAAAAGAATGCAATATGGGCATAATATATAAACTAGTAGTCATTTTAGGGCTTATCTTTGTACAGACATTAAAAAAAGCAGACATCTAAAAAAAAAAAATAACTGACATTTTAAATATGGCTTGCATAAATACCCAGATATTCACAAAATAGGATAGGACATGGAAATATTGAAAGTTTGTCCCATAATATTAGTCAGCAACCCTCAAAATTTTATATAGCTATTATGGAAATCTGCTTATGTGTTGCTTCTATTTTTCTTGAACAAGCCTCACCCTTGAAATTATGATTCTCTCTTTTTTTTTTTAACAACTAGATAAATATGTCTGGAACACTGCTGAAGTTACTCTTAGATACTAGAGGGAAAAATAAAACAAGAGACAAAGTGTGTTGAAATTGGAAAAAAAAAATAACGGAAATCTCTGCCTATCCCGTGAATCTATAGTCTTAGCTTAAAGACATCAGTTGAGAGAGGAAAGGCTTCGACAGGCATGGTGAATTACATAGATTAATTAACTGGGATGATAGACCATAAGTCATATTCTTTCAAAATCCTTGTAAAACAGAACTTTTCTATCAGCAAATGCCTAAATAAGCTCAGAAGCTGGCTAAGATGATACAACAAAGAGCCAGCTAATTACAGAATCTCTCAAATCCAAACTTGAGTGAACATGAAGTGCTACCTATTTTGTCCAGAAGTAAAATAGGGACATTACATGACAAGGATTTCTGCATCTGGTTATGAAAGTGGAATATGCATAAAGAAGAAGCATTGAATACAATCAAGTTCCCCATTGTTTATTCAGAAGAGGGTGCAATGAGGGGCAGAGTAACCCATTTGCTTCTGAAATTAGGTATCACAGATCTTGAAGGAGAAAAGTACATTCATTCATTGTATAGCAAGAACTTACATTTTAAATTTACTCATTCGGAATGTGAGTTTTGTTGACGTTCAAACATGTTTTTCCACCATGTCCACTCCTCTGTGATACAAATGCTTTACCCCAGAACACTCCAGGACTAAAATGATTTGATGAGGAACTACTTTTTCCATGAGTCCATATGTCATCTATGTAATGAATCTGAATCAGGCAGTTATTGAATGAAGAGTTTGGAAATTTACTGTCACAAAAAATCAGAGAACAATCATGTATAACAAAAGATGGAGGCTCGTGCTCAGAAGCTGTTTTGTGTGTGTGTGTGTGTGTGTGTGTGTGTGTGTATGTGTTGTAAGTGATAAGCAATTAATGAACACTGTAAATTGATGTCTAAAAGAGAAAAAAAATCAAAGAGCACATCATGAAGTGGCCACTTGCTGTGCAGGAATTGAATAAAACTATGAAGAGTATTATATTTTTCTTCGACATTTTACAACCTGGCTGAGGAATCCTGCTGAAAAGAATTAAATACACCGTGTAGGTATGCAGAGTTAGCAGCTTTATCGTTATTATTCTCATATATCACCCAAAACAAAACTTCTCTCAAAACTTTGTTGTCATGAAAAGTACATAGACTTACAAGAATTAGTGAGATAGTTAACCTTCTGCCAAACTAAGATGTTCTAAATCCATATGCATCATGAGTAAAATATAACAATAAAACCAATGTTGTTTGCCCTTATGAACCAGCTTTAGGCTATCATGCTACAGCCATCATCGACAATGATATCTTTAGTATTTACACTGAATGGAGAAAACACATCTCTTAGAAAAATGTCATGTTTGTGAAGCTTGACACTATTGCAATAAAAGATTACATTAAACACTGTAACAAGCTACTCACAAAATGTAAACTCGAAAATCTGAAAAAAAGGCCTTCATGTATGCAAAAAGTACAATCATAAAAAGCATTCAAGTATGGTTAAGCCAGCTGTAAGGGTAGCAATTCATATTACAACTAGCGCAGCACAACTAGAAGTACAGAGCCAAACTGTATACATTCATAGACTGGGAAGATTGAGTGATAAGAAAATTTTGTTTCAACATAAACAGCACCACCTTTTCAAGATTTCAACCTATTTATACTCATACTACTAAAAGTAAAGCATCTCATTATCTTACTTTTAAATAACCTCCCCAAAAATCGGTTGCCCATGAAGTTAATCGCTGTATGGTATAAGCGGATCAAAAATGCTGTGCCATTTATTTTGTTAATAGGGGGATCAGCCAGTCTATGTACTTATTGTTGAAATTAAGAATAAAAATCATGAACAGTTTGAATTATTCTTTCAATTTCTTGGCAACTTCCATACACAGATGTCCTTTTCTGTCAGCAATCAACAAACTATTTAAGGGACCAAGACTAGCAATGTTGCTGGTCGCACCTGATGTAATATGAGTAGGTTCCGTTGAGCAAGTACTAATGGGAAACATTACAAGAGAAGCGTCCATTGCCTCAAATTAGTGCATGCGCTACTAACACAAGAAACTATTCTTAATGGCTTTAAAAACTTGGTTATCTATTACTCCGCCGCTCCAAGCAGAATTACAAGTTCTCAGAACACCTGGAGAACACAAGGAAGATGAGTTATGTGATGCATATAAACGTTTACGAGAAAATCCAGAGATATCCCAATTTTTAGAGGCAGTGTTTGTAATGGTTGAGCACACTGAGAGATCCCTGACAATCTACTGGCTTAGGTTTATTGAAAGGATTGAGGTTCTGCTGTTGAATATACACGCCTTGCGTAATCAAGACTGAAATCTCTTCAAAGGTCCACTCAAGATAATGTTACTTTGATTTCAAATATACAATAAAAACAAATATAGAAAGTGGCATCGAGTTCTGGCTTGGAACTGGTTCTTTACATAAGGATGAAGCTCAATATATGTATGAAGGACTATTTTTCTCAATCTATGAAAGGCCAACCATTTTCATGCTTACCCTTGGACCTTTAGATTGAGATGACAATGAACAAGGGATCCAAATTGATGGCTGGGTGGTCCCACTTTCATTGCTACTAATTCATACAAACACAGCCAATTTCATTAACAGAGAAAGAGTTTCTCTTCATGTTTCGGCCATTATCAGCTCTTCTGCAAAAGGATATGTTGAAAACTCCAGTTCTTATCTTGCTATTGATGAACAGGCTATACACATGGATTACTGTTTGACAGAATTTAAATCTGACCCTTTTGATTTACGAAACGCCACCCTTCAATCCTTGCAATCAGGCCAAGCTGCATTAGAAGAATTCGTAAAGAACTTTGAAATGGCACACACTGATGGAAAAAAGATATCCTAGGAATTTTCCAATCATGTATGTTTTCTGATACTGTGTCTTTCAATCCAACATACATTCGAGTTTAATTTTTTTCCATGCAGTCGGGCAACAAGGAAAGCATTCTATCCAATTCAAAAACTGATGCAATGGAAAACAGAGCTATGGCTGAAGTTATAGCTTAAGTTATTCACCCTGCGCGATTCACCAAGTATCAGGACGATATGACATTCGTTCCTGCTGCGCTATGGGCTAAACTCAAGAAGGCGACCAGTTACAGAGCAGATATGATTTTCTCCCTTCACGTGCGCGCCCCCTAGTGGTGACTTAAATACAATGGTACCTTATTCGAACCTCAAGGCAAGCATTTGCCATAGAGTTTCATATGGTGAGTGTGCTGATGCCTTGTGCTGCCAAAAGAGCTCAATCCATAAATTTTTATATATTTCACTAACCTATAGTTCTAAAGACTCTACAATGGAGATCTTAGTTTAAAAATACTTAAAAGATTCTTTCTTATTAATCATTTCTCCTTCCGATGATATTTATTCTTCATTTACATATTTCGTTCTCATCATCTCTGTGTTTCATCTATTAATATTGAGCTCAACCTTGTGTAATATTTCATGCATTCTGATAAGCAAGCAGTGCAAATCATGTGGTGCTCTGCTAGCAAGGATAACATCATCAGCATACTATAGGTCTGCTTATATCTTCTCATCAATCCAATCCAATCCTTCGAAACCATCTCCGACTTTTCTAAGCATTACAAAATCCATGATGAGAATGACAAAACATGGGTGACAGCACACTTCCTTGAAGTACTCCAATGCTCACTATTATGCAGAACTCTCCACAAAATTGGTTGATGCACACAATCAAAGGTTTTTTTTTTTTTTTTGTCTACAAATGGCATCAAAAGTGGATTTCTATATTATATACATTGCTGTACAACAAGTTCAAAAGGAAAATTGGTCAGTGGAACTTTTACCTTTTTGAAACCTAGATTGTTTATCTCTCAGTTGTCCATCAATATTTCTCTCCGGTCTCCTAGGTATAAGAATACTATATAAAATATAATAATAACTGAGGAAAGTGTTTTGCATCTGTAATTACTGCAATCAGTTTGGTCTCCTTTTATTATCATTTTCACCAACACTCCTAACTCCCATTAATCAATAGTTCCTCTTCAACTCTCATTCTACAAAACAATGTTGTAAGTGTTCTGGGAGTCACTTCATTTTCAGCGAGTATCATCTTGGCAATTATTTCATCGTATTCAGGGGCTTTAGATCTCCTGAGTTTTTTAATTATAGCTTTGACTTCAAACACACTGAATTCATTCATGGGAACATCAAGGTCTTCATCAGCTTCAAGTGTATCAATGAAATTATTCCCTTTGTATATCCTATTCATAACCTCAAAAAACTGTTCCATCCAACGTTGTCTCTTTTTCCTCTTATGTTTTTATAAAGATCCATTTCTCGTTTTGATGAGTATATGATTCTTCTTCCTTTTCCTAGTAGAGATTTCATCAATAATTTTATGGGTAATTCTTACACCATAGCCACTCCTTGAATTCATAGCTTTGTCAGTCTCTTCTGCTTTACTGTCTAAATATTCTCTCCAGTCATTCATGGATTTCTTTTGACCTCTCTATCAATACTGGATTACTTATCATGCTCTACCTTACAATTTTAATTTTTTTCCTCGATAAATTTCAACACTCAATTTCTGTCTTTGTCTCATTTTTTATAGTATCCCAAGTATCATTTCATATCCCTGGTTTTCTCTTTATAACTACGTGTCCCAACACTACACTACCAACTGATTGGTATAGGTTGTTAATAACACACCAATCTTCATTAATTGTCTGTGCTTTGTCTCTTAAAGTCTCTAAGACTGCATATCGATTTCTGCAATCAATTGCAAATTTTTCTCTGAGTTCTTCATCTAAAAGATTAATTCTATCAAATCTAGGTAGGTATTCAATCCATCTTTCTGTTGGGTGCTTTCAGTTTTAATTTCAGTTTGGAAATGAGGGGCTGGAGATCACTACCATTATCTGGACCTCTATACCTACTTATATTTCTCAGAGTCCTCCTTCTCTCTTTATTAATAGCCATGTGATTGATTGGATTTTTCTAATTGCCATATGGTGAACTCCATGTATATATGTGGATGTCCTTGTGCTGAAAAAAGTACCTCCAATAATAAGATTGTTTTCTGAGCAGAAACTTATGGAATGTGGTCCATTTTTATTTGCAACCTCACCAGGACCATTGGCACCCATAATATACTCTATCCCTTGATTATTCCTTCCAACTTTAGGCAATGATGTTGCCATTTGAAGAATATGCAGCGGATAATAGTAAAGACCAATAATGCTCATCCTCTTCCCTTTATTATAGTTGAGTAAAAATATTAATGATCTGTGACCACTATTTGGTGACAAAATTTTTGTGATGCTTTTCATATCATGTGCCATTTTAAAGTTCTATACGAATTCTTCTAATGCAGCTTGGCTTGATTGCAAGGATTGAAGGGTGGCGTTTCGTAAATCAAAAGGTCAGATGTAAATTCTGTCAAACAGTAATCCATGTGTATAGCCTGTTCATCAATAGCAAGATAAGAACTGGAGTTTTCAACATATCCTTTTGCAGAAGAGCTGATAATGGCCGAAACATGAAGAGAAACTCTTTCTCTGTTAATGAAATTGGCTGTGTTTGTATGAATTAGTAGCACTGAAAGTGGGACCACCCAGCCATCAATTTGGATCCCTTGTTCATTGTCATCTCAATCTAAAGGTCCAAGGGTAAGCATGAATATGGTTGGCCTTTCATAGATTGAGAAAAATAGTCCTTCATACATATATTGAGCTTCATCCTTATGTAAAGAACCAGTTCCAAGCCAGAACTTGGTGAACCACTTTCTATATTTGTTTTTACTATATATTTGAAACCAAAGTAACATTATCTTGAGTGGACATTTGAAGGGATTTCAGTCTTGATTACGCAAGGCGTGAATATTCAACAGAAGAACCTCAATCCTTTCAATAAACCTAAGCCAGTAGATTGTCAGGGATCTCTCAGTGTGCTCAACCATTACAAACACTGCTTCTACAAATCGGGATATCTCTGGATTTTCTCGTAAACGTTTATATGCATCACATAACTCATCTTCCTTGTGTTCTCCAGGTGTTCTGAGAACTTGTAATTCTGCTTGGAGCGGCGGAGTAATAGATAACCAAGTTTTTAAAGCCATTAAGAATAGTTTCTTGTGTTAGTAGCGCATGCACTAATTTGAGGCAATGGACGCTTCTCTTGTAATGTTTCCCATTAGTACTTGCTCAACGGAACCTACTCATATTACATCAGGTGCGACCTGCAACATTGCTAGTCTTGGTCCCTTAAATAGTTTGTTGATTGCTGACAGAAAAGGACATCTGTGTATGGAAGTTGCCAAGAAAAAGAAGGATTAATTCAAACTGTTCATGATGTTTATTCTTAATTTCAACAATAAGAGCATAGACTGGCTGATCCCCCTATCAAAAAAAATCAATGGCATGGCATTTTTGAGCCGCTTATACCATACAGCGATTAACTTCATGGACAACCGATTTTTGGGGAGGTTTTTTGTAAGTAAGATAATAATATGCTTCACTTTTAATGGTATGAGTATAAATAGTTTAAAACCTTGAAAAGGTGCTACTGTTTATGTTGAAACAGAATTTTCTTATCACTCAATCTTCCCAGTCTATGAATGTATACGGTTTAGCTCTGTACTTCTAGTTGTGCTGCGCTAGTTGTAATATCAATTGCTACCCTTACAGCTGGCTTAACCATACTTGAATGCTTTTTATGATTGTACTTTTTGCATACATGAAGAACTTTTTGTTCAGATTTTCGGGTTCACATTTTGTGAGTAGCTTGTTATAGTGTTTAATGTAATCTTTTATTGTAATAGTGTCAAGCTTCACAAACATGACATTTTTCTATGAGATGTGTTTTCTCCAATCAGTGTAAATACTAAAGATATCATTGTCGATGATGGCTGTAGCATGATAGCCTAAAGCCGGTTCATAAGTGCAAACAACATTGGTTTTATTGTTATATTTTACTCATGATGCATATGGATTTAGAACAACTTAGTAGCTTACACCAAGAGACATGTTTGGCATAAGGTTAACTATCTCACTAATTCTTGTAAGTCTATGTACTTTTCATGACAACAAAGTTTTGAGATAAGTTTTGTTTTGGGTGATATATGAGAATAATAACGATAAAGCTGCTAACTCTGCATACCTACACGGTGTATTTAAGTCTTTTCAGCAGGATTCCTCAGCCAGTTGTAAAATGTCGAAGAAAAATATAATACTCTTCATGGTTTTCCAATTTCTGCACAGCAAGTGGCCACTTCATGATGTGCTCTTTGATTTTTTTTTCTTTTAGATATCAATCTACAGTGTTCATTAATTGCTTATCACTTACAACACATACACACACACACACACACACACACACACACAGACACACAAAACAGCTTCTGAGCACGAGCCTCTATCTTTTGTTATACATGATTGTTCTCTGATTTTTTGTGACAGTAAATTTCCAAACTCTTCATTCAATAACTGCCTGATTCTGATTCATTGCATAGATGACATATGTACTCATGGAAAAAGTAGTTCCTCATCAAATCATTTTAGTCCTGGAGTGTTCTGGGGTAAGGCATTTGTATCACAGAGGAGTGGACATGGTGGAAAAACATGTTTGAATGTCAACAAAACTCACATTCCGAATGTGTAAATTTAAAATGTTAGTTATTGCTATACAATGAATGAATGTACTTTTCTCCTTCAAGATCTGTGATACCTAATATCAGAAGCAAATGGGTTACTCTGCCCCTCATTGCACCCTCATCTAGATAAACAATGGGGAACTTGATTGTATTCAATGCTTCTTCTTTATGCATCTTCCCCTTTCATAACCAGATACAGAGATCCTTGTGATGTAATGTCCATATTTTACTTCTGTACAAAATAGGTAGCACTTCATGTTCACTCAAGTTTGGATTTGAGAGATTCTGTAATTAGCTGGCTCTTTGTTGTATCATCTTAGCCAGCTTCTGAGCTTATTTAGGCTTTTGCTGATAGAAAAGTTCTGTTTTACAAGGATTTTGAAAGAATATGACTTATGGTCTATCATCCCAGTTAATTAATCTATGTAATTCACCATGCCTGTCGAAGCCTTTCCTCTCTAAACTGATGTCTTTAAGCTAAGACTATAGATTCACGGGATAGGCAGAGATTTCCGTTATTTTTTTTTTCCAATTTCAACACACTTTGTCTCTTGTTTTATTTTTCCCTCTAGTATCTAAGAGTAACTTCAGCAGTGTTTCAGACATATTTATCTAGTTGTTAAAAAAAAAAAAAGAGATTCATAATTTCAATGGTAAGGCTTGTTCAAGAAAAATAGAATCAACACATAAGCAGATTTCCATAATAGCTATATAAAATTTTGAGGGTTGCTGACCAATATTATGGGACAAACTTTCAATATTTCTATGTCCTATCCTATTTTGTGAATATCTGGGTATT
>NC_090734.1:22916771-22921771 GCF_036898095.1 Palaemon carinicauda | reverse complement strand
TTCCTGCATCCTGTAAAAAGAAAAGATTAGAAACATGGGAGGCCACCGCCACAAGCGATGGCCTACTTACACGTTTTTTGGCCACAGACAATCTTTGGCACATTTCTTCGCGGTTGCCCCGAATCTGAAGTGGTATTAGCAAAACTGCGGCGGATGGGAGGTAGTAAGTGGCTGTAGAAGTCGTTCGTTGGGGCGCGAGCGATTGGTGGTTGGTGGGCGGCTTTGTCGCCGCTTTTGCACGTCACGGGGTAGGCGTGTATGTCCTACTGCGTTCCTGTCAGCTTCGGTTGACGTTGAATAGGCATCCTCGTCGTCACGGGGGGTTGCGTTGATGGAGGTCTTGAAGTGGCTGTCCATAAGGGCGTCGGCTTTGGTCATCAAGTCCTTTATGGGTAAACTATCGACATCGGGTATGGCAGCGCGCACAGGTTCAGGTAAACGGCGTATCCAAAGGGCACGGAGTAGGTTCACCTCACGAGGAGAGCCGTCTGCGGCAGGTTGAAGGCGAGCGATACTGGTCATTTCCCTGAGGGCAAGTGAAGCCCTTTGATCCCCCAACGGTTGTTGCGAGAGCTGAAAAAGCTTTGCTATACGGGAGGCTGGCGACGGCGAGTACTGCAGCAGAAGGTATGATTTGAGGGCGTCATACTCTATTGGGGTGTCTCCTTGTTCACAAAGTCAATCGGATATTTCTCGGAAGGTGTCCTCGGGTATCGCCGCGAGAACATAATCCGCTTTGGTGGTTGAGCGAGTCACGCCCCTGATACGAAAGTGGACTTCAGCGCGTTGAAACCAAGCGAACGCTTCTCCGCTGGCGGAGGGTGAAAGTTTCAATGGAGCGGCCGCAGTGCCAACTGCCGGAGTAGAGTCAGCCTCCGTCATAGTACCACCGATGGAGGGGTGAGGGAGGTGGGGGTGGAAGGCAGTGGGAGCGAGTCGACTTCCGGGGTCACCAATGTGACGGTGCCGAGAGAGGGTGTGAACTCAAGGGCAGATTGGAAACGACTGAGTTATATTATTGTAGAACACTCTCCTTATATACAAAACTTCAAGGCAACAGGACATAACAAGTTCACAAGACAGACAATATTAAGAGCAAAACAGCAGACATGAATTTTCATGTTCGTTTTAGTGCGAGGGAAGAGCGAAGATACAAGCATATTATATACAAAAGGAATTATGTACAATTGTGTGACACACGGTTGGTACAATACATATGTATATATATATATATATATATATATATATATATATATATATATATATATATATATATATATATATATATATATATATATATATATATATATATATATATATATATATATATGTGTGTGTGTGTGTGTGTGTGTGTGTGAACACATAAACTATAAAAGAAGAAATGAAAAATCATAATAAAATATTTTGAGAAACATTAAAAACATTGAAACAGATGACCCATATATAAATATAAGAAAAAAACTATTGTCTGCCTAGTTTTTATTAGAAACATGAAAATATGTTATATTATAATTATAAAATACGCGAAGATAAACACACACACACACACACACACACACACATATATATATATATATATATATATATATATATATATATATATATATATATATATATATATATATATATATATGTATATATATATATATATATATATATATATATATATATATATATATATATATATCTATATCTATATATATATATATATATATATATATATATATATATATATATATATATATATATATATATATATATATATATGTATATATATATATATGTATGTATATATATATATATATATATATATATATATATATATATATATATATATATATATATATATATATATATACATATATATATATATATATATATATATATATATATATATATATATATATATATATATATATATATATGTGTGTGTGTGTGTGTGTGTGTGTGTGTGTGTTTGTCTTCGCGTATTTTATAATTATAATATAACACATTTTCATGTTTCTAATAAAAACTAAGCTGACAAGCGTTTTTTTTTCTTATATTTATATATGGGTCATCTGTTTCAATGTTTTTAATGTTTCTCAAAATATTTTATTTTGATTTTTCATTAATTCTTTTATAGTTTATTTATATCATTGTTTACTCTCCTCAGTGGGTTATTTGTCCCTGTTGGAGCCCTTGACCATAAAGCTTCCTGCTTTTCCAACTAGGTTGGTAGCTTGTCTAGTAATAATAATAATAATGATAATAATAATAATAATAATAATAATAATAATAATAATAATAATAATAATAATAATAATAATAATAATAATAATAATAACAAAAAGACTAATTAAAGCATTTATGGAAATTTGGTCACTCATTATATTTCTACCAAAACACATTAAGCCCCTTTCGGTGTAACCGAAGGTTGAGATTCAATAGGTAAAATCACATGCTTTAGCATTCGAGTTTCTATTGAAAATCAACCTGAGCTACCTCTCCAATGGCCAAAAAACATAAAATTAATTGAGATTTGGTCATTTTGAATCCTGCAAAAAGTTATGGTTCAAACTTCATAACAATTTCAGGGTTTGGGGTCGGGGGACGGAGTACATACCCGTATGGATGGCTACTCTTGAAAAAATCAAGATCACGTGCACGTACAATGGAAATTTCTCATATTAGGTCAATGGGACTTTTCTTGAAAAATACTTGAAGTTGATTTGCTGAAAATTTCGTTGATAGATTTCGCTTCAACTCCATGAAGTTAGAAGCCAACCAGGAAGTGGTATAGGCCGTATATCATGCAAAACTAGAACTCACGTGCCACGTGGGCCTGTATAGGCATGTGCACGGCCGAAACTCGAGTCTTGGTGACCCCTGGCACCCTAACAGTGCAAACCGGGGGCACCAAAATGGTGAAGCCTGCAAGTGGATAGAACAAGCTTTACACACTCCCCACCAGCTGTCGTAAAAGCTCTTGCAGGTGCAGCCTGGGTAGCCCATATATAGGGATGAATTTTACGAGGTTTACAAAGAATTGGGGTCAAAGCCCGTTTATTCAAAAATGGGTAATAAGATCTAGTTTTGACTTTTGATTTGGATAAGACCTACTGTTGTCTACCACAGGCCATGGATCGCATCTGGGAAAAATCTTTTGCACATGCCACATGCGTGTGTTGTCACCCGTACTCCCATTATTAGCGACACAGGCTCAAGGGCGACCCAGTGGCAGCCGAACGATGCCACCCGGGGTATACCAAACTGGTGCAGTTGGTGAGAGGATAAAGCAGGCTTCTCAAACCCTCCAGCAGGTGGCGCACATGCTGCCTCCTATTGGGGTTATGCATTATGGGGATAAACCAAACTTGCGTTACCCTAGCACTCTACATATAGTAATGGAACCCAATGCCTTTCTGGGGTATGCACACTTTCTGGGGTGGGGTGCATTTGTCCAAGGGGGATTCGAGCCTTCCTGGGTCTTTCATTCTGAAGATTGGTAGGGGTAAGTAAAAAATTGTGACATTTTGGTACTATTGTAAATATGGCACACTTTACATGTGCCTTATTCGAGAACAAATAGTCTGGTATTGACCTCCGCTTGTGTGATAATAGCAGGTGACATGCTCTTTCAAATGGTACAAGTGGCTTGTCGCTATCTCGTACATGAAGTGTGCTACCCGGGACCAAGTCCTCACGTGGGCTCCCAGATTTTGTCTTTCCGGACCCCGTGTGGACCATATACGTCCTATTTGCAGGCAAATGGTTCAGGCTAGGTTGTCCAAATTGTTACCATTGAGATCTGTGTGACGCAGGCTCTCCATCTGTGACACATTTATTCATCACTCTTGTAAGAGTCACGGGTTCAAATCCCAGTAAACCGTAAAAACACAATGTATAAGCAATTAGGCTATGCCGAGTGCTGATTTTACTTACCACATGCATCCATATTGGCATATCTTACCCCTATTAGACAAGACATTCAATCTCAACCTTCGGCCCTCTGAGCTCCCAATAAAGAGCTGCCAAACAAGTAAAGTGAGAAAATAAATTAACAGCCCGTAATATAAGAATGTAAAAGTTTATGTTACGCTGATAAATAAGAATTATGTGGTATGTTCAGGATAATATTTTCCAGACTTAATTTCTTCCAGGTGCACTCATGTGTTCACAAACTTATCAAACGCACCTTGAAAAAGTTAAATATGGATATCCTTTCCTCAAACAAACAACATCATTATTTTGACCAAAGTAGAATAAACTTTTACATTCTTAAATGAACTATCTCTGTTAACTTCTTAGACGATATATTATTTGGAAAAGACGATCATGTGTATTTGCTGAAATATAGTGATTAATCTGATTGGGCCTCTTTAAGAAACAAACATGCACCCCTAACTAGAAAAGAACTCTGAGAGTGAGGACGTCGCTCAGGCACCTTATTTCTCGAAAACTGCTTGCCGTTCCAAAAATAAATTTTTATCGTCGGTGTATTTTTCCCTCTACCTTTAGCTCGACCTTGACCTTGACCTTTGTCCTAGGACATTCGAAATTCTACTATTTTACATTAAATAACCATTAATCCATGAAATTCCCACTACTCTATTGGGAAAATTGTGGCCAGGAAGTTGTTAACAAACACATAAACGAACAATCAGGGGCATAAAAATAACTGCCTCTCAGTGAGAGATGATTGTATATATATATATATATATATATATATATATATATATATATATATATATATATATATATATATATATATATATATATATATATATATATATATACATATATATATATATATATATATATATATATATATATATATATATATATATATATATATATATATATATATATATATATATATATATATATATATATATATATATATATATATATATATATATATCTGTGTGTGTGTGTGTATGTGTGTGCAGGAATAAAAATAAATACATATTGAAATAAGTCATATATTTTTATATGAAACCACTCAAAGACAATAATTT
>NC_090734.1:22866805-22881805 GCF_036898095.1 Palaemon carinicauda | reverse complement strand
TCATGAAATTTATTACGTTGCTTGAGTTAAGATATTTTGCTCCCTAGCGTCTCTTATGTTAGAGCTTTAAACAACTTCCTTGGCGTCAGTTTTATGAAATGTTTTTAAAAATTTCTCAAACTTATGTCAAAGGTCTGTATTTCACTATTCAAACTTGAAGTACATTTTAAATAGGCAGTAGAATGTCAAAGGCACCAGCCACCTGTTAAAATACTTCCAGTAAAAAGCTATTGGGTCTTTTGGCTGGCCAGATATTATTACGTTGGATCCCTTCATGGATATAGTTCATTTTCCGTGAGCTACACACTTCTATGCTGTAACTTTTCAGTGGCTAATTTCCACTTGGAAATGGTTGAATATACTTTTCATACATTGTAGTTAGTTCTTTTAGGAGAAATATACTTAAAAGAGAAAATCATTGTACTTCAATCATGAATAGTTACGCACAGACAAGCTATTTTATTACTAATAATAATAATAATAATAATAATAATAATAATAATAATAATAATAAATACTTTTCTTTCAATACATGTATATTAAAATATTCGCAAACCATTTATGAAAGGATTAACAGTTTTCCTTCTAGTTGAAAATGTTTCCCATGAAATACATCATACGAAAGTGTAATCGCATAACGCTTCATGGAAATATGACGAGCCGAGAGAAGGGTTGTGACTCAAAGGCAGGAAGCAATCAACTGAGTTGTATTATTAAAGAACACTCTCCTTTATATACAAAACCTCAAGGCAACAGGAAAATACATGTTCGAGAAATGAAAATGTTACATAGGCGACACATAGACATGTCTGTTCTGGTTCTTTTTAGTGCGAGGGAAGAGCACAGATACAAGCATAATATATACAAAATAATTTATGTATGATCATGTGACATACGGTTGGTACATGGCTCCCCCCCCTAAAAATGACATACTGTACATGTTAAATAGGGCGCCCAGATCTAGAGAGGCGAACTATAGGCGGGTCATCTGGCAGTAGATAAGCAGGTTTTAGACGATCAATGGAGACCCAGTCTTCTTTGCCACGAATGTTTAGTAGGAATGCTTTCGGACTGCGTCGGATCACAAGGAAAGGACCCGTGTAAGGGGGCGTTAGCGGTGGCTTGGTAGTGTCGTTGCGCAGGAAGACGTGCGTTGCAGAATGCAAGTCTGTTGGTATGTGATGCTTCGCTGTGGGCTTGTAAGTCGGAGGAGGTTGTAGAAGGAAAAAACTCGGCAGGGATGACCAATGGGTCGCCATACACCATTTTAGCTGCCGAGACGTCGAGGGCGTCTTTAGGAGTGGTCCTTAGTCCCAGGAAGACCCAGGGAAGCTGAGTAAACCAGTTGCAATCCTTGCAGCGGGACATCAAAGCTGCTTTGAGAGTGCGATGAAAACGTTCAAAAATTCCATTGGCAGCGGGGTTGTAGGCTGTTGTCTGATGTAGGGTGATGCCCAGGAGATTCGCTGATGATGTCCACAATTGAGAGGTGAAAGTGGTTCCCCTGTCAGAAGTAATATGCTCAGAGATACAAATCTTGAAATCCATCCAGAGAGTAAGGCAGATGTACATGAGCCGGATGTAGCAGTTTCCATGGGAATGGCTTCAGGCCAACGAGTGAAGCGGTCGATGACGGTAAACAGGTAACGATGTCCTTGTGATGTGGGTAGGGGGCCTACAACGTCGACGTGAATGTGTGCAAAACGACGCGGAGGTTGAGGAAAGGTGCCCACTCCTGAATCCATGTGTCGATGTACTTTGGAAGTTTGGCAAGAAGTACAGGCACGGAACCAATCCTTAGCATCCTTAGAAATGTCGTGCTAAATGAACTTTGCCTTCAGCAGCTGTGCAGTAGAACGGCACGAGGGATATGAAAGGCCGTGAATGAAATCACACACCTGACGTCGCATGGGAGCAGGAATCCAAGGTCGCCGTCTACCAGTACTGACGTCACAGAGGAGGTTGGTGTTGGAGTCTTCGAGGGGAAAGTCTTCCCAACGGAGGGACGTGCAGGATGTCCTACATGCTTGATACTCTGGATCCTGTCGTTGGGCAGCCAACATGTTTCTTGACAGGGCATTGGCAACGGGATTCATTTTCTGAGGGACGAATTGAAGGGTGCAATTGTATTCAGCCACGGCAGACAGATGTCGGCATTGACGGGCGGACAAGGCGTCAGACTGTCGAGTGAATGCGTGCACCAGAGGCATGTGGTCTGTGCGAATGACGAAGGGCGTACCTTCTAAGCAAATGACGAAAGTAACGGACAGCCAAGTGCACCGCCAGCCATCCTCGATCGAAGGTAGAATAACCCGATCCTGCCTTGAAGTTTTCTGCTGAAAAAGGACAATGGGCGGGGCGAGACATTGACCAACTGCTCGAGTACTGCACCAATAGCGACGTAGCTGGCATCGGTGAAGAGAAGGAGAGGGGCATGTGGGATAGGAAAAGTGAGAGCCGTAGCATTTGATAGGGGCTTCTTTGCATTGCAGAAGGCTGCATCTTGAAGGGGACCCCACTTCAGGTCCTTTGGCTTGCCCTTGAGGGAGGCGTAGAGGGGAGCAAGAGTGGCTGCAATGGCCAGCAGAAAACGGTGATAATAGTTGATCATGCCCAAGAATTCCTGCTGAGCATTGATGGTCGAGGGCACGGGGAAGTCCTGAACGGCTGCTACCTTCTCAGGGAGGGGGTGGACACCTTCAGGAGTGATGCGGTGCCCTAAGAACGATACTTCGTTGGCAACAAAGGTACACTTGTCGTACCGGACTACAAGGCCGTTTTGTTGCAGGCGGTCGAGCACGATGCGCAGGTGAGGGAGGTGTTCCTGTTTTGAGGAGGAGAACAAAAGTATGTCATCCACATAACATACACAGAAAGAGAGGTCCCCTAAGATGCCATCCATGAGACGTTGAAATGTGTCCCCAGCATTACGAAGGCCAAAACAGGAGTAATTGAAGGTGTATGTACCAAACGGAGTGGTGATGGCGGTCTTGGGGATGTCTTCTGGGTTCATAGGCACCTGATAATACCCCTTCAAGAGGTCGAGTGTAGAGAAAACCTTTGCTTTGTGCAGGTAGGAGGTCACGTCGGCAATGTTTGGGAGGGGGGTAGTGATCCGGTTCTGTTTGCATGTTCAGGCACCTTTAATCCCTGCACGGACGGAGGGAGCCGTCTTTCTTTTGGCAAAGGGCTCCATTTCCACCATTTCGGCGAACGTCTGTTTGGCGGCTGCCAATCATTCCGGTGCCAGACATCTGAATTTTGCGAAGACTGGGGGTCCCGTCGTCTTGATATGGTGATAAATACCGTGCTTGGCAGGAACCGTGGGCGTTTGGTGAAGTTCTGGACGGAAAACTTCCGGGTACGACATGAGGAGGTGGGCGTAGGCATCCGTGGGTGTGCTGATGTGGAGAGCGAGGTTAGAGGGGGCGGGTTGAAGAGGTGTCGACAAGTACGAGTCTGTGTTGACCAATCGTCGGTGGGCGACATCAACCAGAAGGTGGAAATGAGAGAGGAAATCCGCACCGAGGATTGTCATTGTGAAGTCAGCAACGAGAAACTTCCAATTGAATTTACTGTTTCCAAACAATAATGTGAGGTTCTCGTAACCGTAGGTGGGTATCGCAGATCCGTTGGCAGCTACCAAGCGGTAGTCGGCAGATGTAGACAGACTACGTTGTGCCTTGAAGAGTTTCCTTGGCAAAAGAGAACGACAAGCACCCGTGTCTACCAAAAATCGCACGCCCGTTCCTGCATCCTGTAAAAAGAAAAGATTAGAAACACGGGAGGCCACCGCCACGAACGATGGCCTACTTACACGTTTTTTGGCCACTGACAATCCTTGGCACATTTCTTCGCGGTTGCCTCGAATCTGAAGTGGCAGTATCAAAACTGCGGCGGATGGGAGGTAGTAAGTGGCTGTAGAAGTCGTTCGTTGGGGCGAGAGCGATTGGTGGGTGGTGGGGGAGTTTGTCGCTGCTTTGGCACGTCACGGGGTAGGCGTGTATGTCGTACGGCATTCATGTCAGCTTCAGTTGACGTTGAATAGGCATCCTCTTCGTCACGGTTGGAAGCGTCGATGGAGGTCTTGAAGTGGCTGTCCATAAGGGCGTCGGCTTTGTCATCAAGTCCTTTATGGGTAAACTATCGACATCGGGTATGGCAGTGCGTATAGGTCTGGGTAAACGGCGTATCCAAAGGGCACGAAGTAGGTTCACCTCACGAGGAGAGCCGTCTGCGGCAGGTTGAAGGCGAGCGATACTGGTCATTTCCCTGAGGGCAAGCGAAGCCCTTTGTTCCCCCAACGGTTGTTGCGAGAGCTAAAAAAGCTTTGCTATACGGGTGGCTGGCGACGGCGAGTACTGCTGAAGAAGGTATGTTTTGAGAGTGTCATACGCTAATGGGGTGTCTCCATGTTCACAAAGCCAGTCGGATATTTCTGGGAAAGTGTCCTCGGGTATCGCCGCGAGAACATAATCTGCTTTGGTGCTTGAGCGAGTCATGCCGCTGATGCGAAACTGGACTTCTGCTCGCTGAAACCAAGCAAACGCCTCTCTGCTGGCAAACGATGAAAGTTTGAATGGAGCGGCCGTAGTGCCAACTGCCGTAGAGTCCATCATAGTACCAACGATGGAGGGGCGAGGGGGTGAGTGTGGAAGGCGGTGGAAGCGAGTCGACTTCCGGGGTCACCAATGTGACGAGCCAAGAGAAGGGTTGTGACTCAAAGGCAGGAAGCAATCAACTGAGGTGTATTATTAAAGAACACTCTCCTTTATATACAAAACCTCAAGGCAGCAGGAAAATACATGTTCGAGAAATGACAATGTTACAAAGGCGACACATAGACATGTTTGTTCTGGTTCTTTTTAGTGCAAGTGAAATGCGCAGATACAAGGATTAATATATACAAAATAATTTATGTACGATCGTGTGACACACGGTTGGTACAGAAATTTCAACTTTGGCTCGACAGACCTCCTCCTATATTTCTTCATTTTTGGGGGAAACATTGTAAAACCGGCTTTTTATTTATTCACTGTTTTACTCGTCCTTTAAATATCAGATTTTCACTTACCTTTTCTTAAAGGTGAAAACATCTTTCTATTCAAAAGTGCTACTACAACAAAAACAAAGTGATTGGGTTTGGTATTGATCAACTGCTCTGTTTTTATTATATTTTTCTGTTTTTGCCGGTGTTTTCATGTTTTTGATTCGGCCGCTGGCCAAGAAGTACCAGTGACGTCACGTAGAGACTTGGGCGAAAAGTGGATATAAGTCTTGGTTTGCCATAACAAAAGATTGTTTCCCTTGTATGAAATTTTATGCATCGCAATGCCTTGCAGGTATGTTACAACGGGTTGCCAAAATACGAGGTGGTGAGAACATAATTCCTGCTTTTCTTCACTAAGGATGAATTGTAAAGAAAACAGTGGTTGACTCTCAGTGCAACACACACGGACCGAATGCATTTCAAGACAAACCTCGCGGCTTCAGAATCTCAACACTTTGATACATTACGTTGAAACAAATGGTCTTGTTTGGCCACATTATGTGAACAAAAACCACCAAGTAATAATAATAATAATAATAATAATAATAATAATAATAATAATAATAATAATAATGATAATAATAATAATAATCCGTGGTATTGATTATAAAAAAAATATTACAAATACACCGACTGATATTACATTTCTAACGCCAGGTTATGAAATCCATCAATCAATCAAATATATGCTACTTGTTCGAAACTCTCTCTCTCCCTCTCTCTCTCTCTCTCTCTCTCTCTTTCTCTCTCTCTCTCTCTCTCTCTCTCTCTGACATCAAAATCACACAAAAAAGACGATCAAACACATTGATCTTATTTTACTGACCTTCAGAAGAATATTGACGATGGCATTAAATTAAGATCTAGTTCCTTATAAAAATTACAGTTCTTATTACCGGGAAAAACTTGAGATTCACCATTTACAATTTCATTTGGTATTAGCCCCGTTATCGTTGTGCAAGCAGGATTTGGGAATAAAAATCTGGAATAAGCATTACCATTCCATATTTTCGTAGTATGCATTCTCTTTCGAACGGATATCGAAAACAGTCAAAATCAAAGGTCCATGATGGTCCTTGAACTAGTCATAAAGTGATTAGAAGTTGATGCTCAGGTTGCATAAGGACCTTTGATACGAAAGCAGTGTTGTGCAAATCTACGAAATATATTTTCATTAGAATATGTAGGTAGGCTCCCCTTTCAAGGGGTGCCAATCGTAAAAAATATTTCCCAAAAATACACTAATCAAGACACGCTAATGAAATTTTCAGGCATTATTAGCACTATAATAAGGCATATCCTCTGTAAGTTTCATCATCCTACAGGGAAAATAAAGGATTTTATGAATAAAAATGTGAAAATCGGAGCTAGCGACTTAAAAGTTGTTTGGTGACCAGTGAGAAACTAATGTCTTGAATTGAAATTCGCTCTGTCATTATGTTTGTTTATCCACCTGGAACAAACAGACAAAGTTTTATCAAAATCGAACAGTAAATAAGCACACAGAAAGAAAAAAACGAGCATTAACTTTAGTGAAAGCCCGGCTGGTGATGGAGGGATACCTAGAAATAAATATTCACCAAAAACTAAAATTTTGATTTAGGGAAAAAACTTTCTGTGTTTTTCTAGGTATTATGTCACTTGATGGCCTAAAACATCTAAATATTATATTACTTAAGGCATAAGAGCAGGACAAGCAAAGATATACACCCCTCTCCCGAAAAAGAAAAAACGAGAAATTACGATGTTTGTCTGATGACGAAAATATTGGATATAAAATCATAGTCTCCCCTCAGCCCATTTTCTTTGATGTCACTGATATGAGAAAATGACTTTGAACAGTTTTAAAGGGGTAACCTATAAAAATTAGAAAATTACTAATGATATTTCGTATTTTTTCTATTAACATAAGGGGGGCGTTGATGACCAGGGGGGGGGGGGGCATTATAGAGGCTGGAGATGAATTCTACACATATCACGGCCTTCTGATAGGCAAAAGGAAGACTTTTAGCAGAGAAAAAAACAATTGGGAAAATTCACCCTCTGATCGTGGAGGCAACCCTTAAAAGTTTTACAGATATTTATATACGTGATTTACTTAGATGTGATTTTTTTTTCGGGACGCGTAATTTATGGAAACACTGTTTTTAATGTTTTAATGACCATAGATATATTATCGATAAATAATGTGTTAAACACATCTCATACACTATCTTCACGGATTAACAAAAAAATTCAATAATGTCATTGCCTCTGGTTAGACTATTCAGCTTATATTACAATTAATTCATATGAGGCCTTCATAAATGATTTAAATATAGAAGAGAAGATAACACTCCAGAAGAGAAATTGTTGACATTCAAGTGGAAAAAAATACCAAAATTCTCTCTCTCTCTCTCTCTCTCTCTCTCTCTCTCTCTCTCTCTCTCTCTCTCTCTCTCTCTCTCTCTCTCTCTCTCTCTCTCTCTCTCACACACACATGTTCATAAATTAACACTATCTCTACATCAAATACTAATATATTATCCCTTTAATTAAGTTCCCTTCCTTATATCAGTTTCTCTATCTATTTTCAGCTTATTATTTCGTTTGAATAATATTTGATTCCCTCTGACATAATATTATTACAAACATTTTAGTTTAAATATCTAGAATTAATCAATCCTTCGTGTTTTTTTTCTTTTTTTTTTTTTATACTTCACCTCAAAGCTGACATTGATTTAAATGAAAACACAAAACACCCTTTAACTCTTACATCTTAATGGATATATTTCAACTTGGTTACTTTCTTCATATGGTTCAAACTGATATGGTTCCAGAAATGCGGACTCATGACTGATCCTTGTTATCAGTCACATCTGGTTCTTTTGTATCATCCAAATCTATTGAAAACTCGTTCATATATACGCTTGGTTGGCTCTCTGAATCCATTTTCTTATGTCTAGCGGATTGTAAACAATCGTAGGACTGAGTCAAGTTGTCTCTCTATGACGTCACACTATGGCGGAGAGGCTTTTGCCAAATCTCGCCAGTCAAGTTGAGGCCTCTGTCAGCTAATGTAATTAATTGTATATACAGGCGAAAATGTAGCCGAGAGTTTATTAATTTATGGCTCCAGGTGAATTATGAATATATATTTTTCATTTATTATAGTTATTTTATTAACGCCTGCCCACCTTTCGACCCACCCTTATGAATCACATACTTACATTTATCTTTTACTTTCATGTTCATTCAATTTTATATTTCAATTTCATCCAATCCCTCAAGTTACCATCTATTTATGAAGTTTCTCTCCAGTATTTGGCTTTGTCATAATATTTACAGACTTCTGTTATCCCATGATTCATTATTGATCTATTTTCATAATCATTGAATTGAGATTTACATGAATAAGCAATACATCAAGTAATTCAAAAAATAGTTAACATAAACCTTATTATTGTAAAAGTATTATGCATATTGGCATCTCGTGATTTCACTTGTCATATCTGTATCAAGATTAATTAAATATTGATTACTGCAAAAGTAAATATTATGAATATACTGTACGTGGTCCACAAAGCGTCTAGCTCAAATGCATTTGCTGTAAAATAAATTTCATGAGATAATAAGAATAATTGAATCCTGGCAACATTATTCAAAGTTTCAAAAGACACTTTTATTATAGGGCAGATTTTCTACAGACCAAGATAAGAACCTGGTGGGATTTATTCAATCAGAACCAAGTGACGTTATCAAATGAGTTATGGCTGGAAAAGGGAACCTTTAAATAAATGTCTGTAACTGTTTTACTCTCTCTCTCTCTCTCTCTCTCTCTCTCTCTCTCTCTCTCTCTCTCTCTCTCTCTCTCTCTCTCTCTCTCTCTCTCTCTCTCTCTCTCATATAGGTTTTTGGTTTAAATTTTCATTGCACATAGAATCAGATTTATAAAAAAAAAAAAAAGATGTTTTCATGGAACACATCACTCAATCTATACATATGCAATAAATGATATATTAGCTGACCATTATATATTTTATTTTTGGAATTCATTTAGGATATTATTATTATTATTATTATTATTATTATTATTATTATTATTATTATTATTATTATTATTATTATTGCTGTTGTTGTTGTTGATGTTGTTGTTGATGTTGTTGTTGTTTTTTTTGTTGTTGCTATGGTTGTTATTACTACCTAAGCTAAAACCTTAGTTGAAAAAGCAGAATCCTATAAGAGAAAAAAAAATAGATGAAATCAATAAACTACGGGAATAGTAATAAATAAATAAATAAAATACTTTCAGAACAATAATATAATTATAATAGATGTTTTATATATAATCTATTAAAAGTTCAAAAGACAAGAGGAAGAAAAATAAAATAGTATAGCGTGCCTGCGTGTACCATGATAAAGAGAACATTATCATAAGACAGTGGAAGACCATTGTCTGGAGCTTATGGTATTACCCTAGACTAAAAAAAAAAAGTTTTTGATTTTTTAATATTCTTCTTACAGAAGAGCTGCTTACCATAGCTGAAGAGTTTTTTGTACCTTTACCATGAGGAAAATATCCTCAAATCTATTAAACTGGAATAATTACCTCCTTGTGGGAAAAATTATTGTTTGGTAATCATAGTGTTGTCAGGTGTATGAGGACAAAAGAGAATGTGGAAAATTTAAGCCAGACTCTTCGGTGTATGAGAAGGCAAAGATAAAATTAGCTGTAACACAGAGAGGGATGAAATGTGGTACTGTCTGGCCAGTCAAAGGACCAAGTAACAATCTTTCTCATTACGGGTTTACTGAACTTTTCACTATATACTATCATAATAACAACACAACAGTTGAAAACTTAACTAAAAAATAAATTGGTTCATTCAGAGGACAATAGATATCTTAAAATATCAATTCCATTTCCTAATCATATAATTACGGTCATTAACTGGTGCTTCTCTGGGCCTATCCCTATGCTTTTCAAATAACCCAATTCTACAACAAATAGGTTTTTATTATATAAAAATATTGTTTGTGGACTATAAAAAGCCTTTGATACTGTGCACCCGCCATTTATGGAGAGTCATGCGTTATTATGGAGTTCCTTTTAATATGTAAATTCGATTAAATCAGTTCATGACTATAGAAAGTTCAAATATACAGTAATGTTAATGGAATCCTATCAAAAGAATTTCCGGTTATCAGTGAAGTACCCCAAGGGAATGAGTTGTTTATCCTCCTTTTGGAATTTGTAATACATAAAACAGTTGGGGTTGGCGGAGAAGGATTGGACTGGATTGCTAAACGGAGACTAGTTGACATATAGTATACTACTGACGCAGTCTTTATTAGCAAAACGCATCAAGACTTGAAAATCTTGCTTATCGGAATACATGACATATCACACGAGGTTGGGTTTAAAAAAAAAAAAAAGACAGATGATGAGAACAGAGCATGCAATGGAAGATGAAATATCATTGGAAAGAAAAAGGATTAATGAGGTGGAATCATTTAAATCTTTAGGGACTATGGTCGCTAATACTGGGTCTTTAGAAAGGGAGTTTAATGAGAGGATGAAAACTAGGTAATCAGACATGGCTATGTTGAGTGGAATTAGGAAATCCAATAGCTTGTTACTGTTTGGACATGTGTCATATTACGACAATGGAACAATATCCAACAGATTTTGTATATCTCTAGAACAAAATACTCATCGGAATATTGTGAGTTAACTGACAGGAAAGGATTTGAAATGAAACTATATGAGGTGTTACTCAAGTGCCATATTTTGGTAATATCATGGTGAGGGGTAGATGGATATGGTTTGGTCATGCTTTTCTCACTCCCCATCCAGCTAATGTGAAAATGCACACATTATGACAAGCCACTATGTATGTCACTGATAGACTATGAAGAAAATTTTAATTCTGCCAAAAACTTCAGCAGTAATAAAACTCCTTCAAAGACTAAGCATAGACGAATCTTAGGATAGAAAATTTGTCTTGAAGTTATCTACATAGGAAGTATAGCAATCCTGAACTACATAAAGTAGTGAAAAAAATTCCAATTGAGAAAGTAATCAGACAGGGAGACCTTACCTCTCGTAAATTAGTTATAGAATGCCAAGAAGTCTGTAAAATCTAATTGGGAAAAAGTAGTAATTAATATAATTGGAGAATACCTTAACAACTTAAGATTGTCATAAGACATAGTTGTGTTTGCTGAATCATGGGTGGAATTTCACGAGATGATAGAAGATTTGAATAGAAAAAAAAATATAAGATAGAAAATTAATATGAGTAAAATTAATATAACGTTCAATGAAAATGCAGATATAACAAATAAGAGTTATGATGAACCTTCCGAGATTGTTAATGAATATATGTAATTAGGGTAGAGAATAAGCATTTCCCCATGACCAACAAGCTACAATGGTGGAGATGCGTTGATTTTAATTCTAAGTACAGAAAATTGGAATTTGATAGGCATAAGTATACTGTAGATTTGCCATCAACTTTTATCTCTCTTCGTGGCTAGATAGTATGTCACTGTCGTCCAAGTTTCTCAGTCCAGGGTTCGATTCCTTTCCGGACTAGATGCCAGTACTTACAGTTGATTTTACTTTGGTGTCTGATCCCGAGGTATAGCAAAAATCAGGATATTAAGGGAGTGAAATGTAGGACTTATTTGAAAATGAAAAACACTTCTAAATGTGCAAAATGTATCATTAATCGAAAGCCTAATACAAACATACCAATTAGCTACTATGGTGCCCACCAGATTCGGATTGAGTTCAATGCTAACTACAACAAATCTGAATTCAACAGGAACAAGTATAGGAGAATTGTCATCAACTTTTATCCCTCTTTGTGGCTAAAAAGGTATGTCACATTTGTCCCAGTTTCTCGGAACAGAGTTAGATACCAAGGCCAACCAGAAGTTTTTATCTTTGAGTTGATTCAATCTTGGGTCTCTGATCCCGACATATGGAGGGAATCCAGATATTAGGTGAGCATAATGTATGGGTTTTTTAAATATTGTAAAAAAAAAAAATAAAACTTTCAAATGTGTAAAGGTCTATCATTAATCAAAAGCCAATTACAAACATACCAACTAACTACAATGGTGGAGATGGGTTGAATTCAATTCTAAGTACAAAAAAAAAAAGCCTGAAATCGACAGTTATAAGAATAGGAGAATTGTCATCAACTTTTGGCTCTCTGTGTGGCTGATTGGTTTGTTACTGCCATCCCAGTTCTCGGATCAGGGTTCGATTCCTTGGCCGACCAGAAACTGTTATCTCTGATTTGATTCCCACTTGGGTCTCTTATCCTGATGTATAAAGAGAATGTATATTGTAAGGGTGTATAAAGTATTTCTTATTTGAATAGAAAATAAACGTCTAAACATGCACAATTTGTCATCATTCAAAAGGCAAGTACAAACATACAAACTAGATACAATAGTGGACATGGGCTGATTTCAAATCTAAGTTAAAAAAAGAAAAACCTGAATTTGACTAGTAATTTTTATCTTTTATATCATCTTTTAGGTAAAGGGTATGTCACTGTCGTCCCAGTTTCTCAGACCAGGGTTTGATTCCTTTGCCGACCAGAAACTATTATGTTCGAGTTGATTACCCTTTAGGTTTCTGATAACGAGATATAGAGAGAATCCAGATATTAAGAAAATATAGTATATTACTAATTTGAATATATATATACAGTATATATATATATATATATATATATATATATATATATATATATATATATATATATATATATATATATATATATATATATATATATATATATATACAGTACATGTATATTGATGTATATATATATATATATATATATATATATATATATATATATATATATATATATATATATATATATATATATATATTTGTATATATGTATATATATACATATATATACCTATATATATATAGGTATATATATATATATATATATATATATATATATATATATATATATATATATATATATATATATATATATATATATATATATATATAAGTTTCTCTTTGGCTACACATACACCGAATAGTCTGGCCTATTCTATACACATTCTCTTGTTTCCTCATACACCTGCCAACATTGAAATTACCATACACTTCTTCGCTCATGGGGCTAATTATAGTCTTGTAATTGTTCGGTGGCTTCTTCCCTCTTAGTATAGGTAAGAGACTATTTAGCTTTGGTAAGCAGCTCATCTAGGAGAAGGACACTCCAAAATCAAACCCTTTTCTCTAGTCTTGAGTAGTGGCATAGCCTCTGTTCCTACGTCTTCCACTGTCTTGGGTAAGCATTTTTTTACCTGAGGGTACACTCGGACACAATACTCTATCTTATTTTTCTTTTCTTCTTCTTGTTTTATTTTTAAATCGTGTGCTAGGCAGGCTTAATAGAAGGGCCATGGATCTCTGGTGGTATATCAATAGGTTGTCTTTTCCTATTTGATACTTTTTCCTCTTAAAACTATCCTTACTGTCATCCCTTCAGTTCCAGTGGCTATCTTGCACAGTATTTAGCCTTGCATGGTATATCGGTTCCTCCATGTTGACAAGTTTTTTCCGACTTTTTTTTTATAGTCTATGTTTGATCAATCAATTTATTTATATTTCTGTACATATTCCATTTGTTATCATTCATATTAATTTAGGTTTTACGTATGATATATCTTTTTTATTACCATTTATTCTTATGTTATCTGGAGACATTCAGTGAAATCGGGGACCAGTACGTCCTAGATTTCGTCAATGGTATCTACTTTATTGTAGTATTCGTGGTCTTCGTGAAAATATTCAAGAGCTTATAGTTGCGTCTTGACGGTATGATATACTTTTGTGCTTAGGATCTTTGGATTCTAATATGAAGCACTCATCTGAGCTCCATATAACTGGTTTTAAGAAGCCACTAATGTTGAAACGTGATGCCATAACTACTGTAGGGACAGGGGAATGACGGTGTTTATTAGGACTGAGTAACCTGCTTCTCATAAGGCCTGATCTGAATGTGTATGTCATTATATTTAAGTAATAAAAGTTTTTGGAAGGCATAACAACTGTCATTTGTGTTCAATCTCTCGGAATCCAGACATGGATGATTCTATCTTTGATTGTCGTCTTACCATTATTGCTAAGATACGAGATGATAGAAAGGCCTCTTTTTCTTTGTGGTTTTAATGCTCACTATAGGGATTGGGTAAATTCTTTTTCTCCTACTGATCGCCATGGCTTACGAGCTTTAGTCTTTATGTACCTGAATCAGGTTGTGAGCAAATCATAGGTGAAGCTGTTCACATATCTGGTAAGGTTGGTTCTCTAGTTGGGACATCTTACCTTGTCTAGATTTTATTAGTATTGAAGACTGAGAAGCCTATCCGAGATGGGCTTTAATTGGTCACAATTGTATATTAGTGTTGATTCAGTTGTCCCTTTGAATGAGAGTCTAGTAAACATGATTAATAGGCATATCCCTTCTCAAGTACTGAGGTACCTAGAGAAGGAGAAACCATGGTTCAATGATGAGTGTAGAAGACTATTTGAAGAAACAGGAGGCCTATTATCTTTGGAAGGGTAATAGATCAGATTTGACCCGGAATAACTATACACGCCTTAGAGCTTTTGCTCGGAGAGTTTATGCTTCAACTGAAAGAAAATGAAATCCAACCATGAAAGAAACCCTTTTCTGGTAAAACCCAGTAACATACGTGGTGGGCTACCCTGAAATCTGTAATCTTTGGTGTACATGCAACACTTCTTCCTTTATTTAAACGTGATGGCTGTCACTCGATGTCCAAAGGTAAAGGCAATCCTTGTAGCTAATGTGTTTGACAGTAAGCAGAGTAATGAGAAACTTGAATTTCCTCATTCCTGTTTTCCTGAGGTTAAACTGATTAGTTTAGCAATTCGATCTTGTGAAATTAGAGCTCTC
>NC_090734.1:22846805-22856805 GCF_036898095.1 Palaemon carinicauda | reverse complement strand
TTGAAATAGGTTTTTTTGACATTTGAAAATGTTACTCAATAAGGCAAATTTGTTTCCCGAACCCATAGGCATGTTGTTTTCTTCCCAATTTCTGTATCGTTGGGAATGAATAAATTCAACTATTTTGGGGGGCATTTGCAATATCACTGGTGCCTTTGAGGCTCGTCTTACAATTTAAATTTTTCACATGGATCTCTAGAATCTGTTCACATATATTGTATAATAATCTTTAATGCTAATTTAAACATTTTAATACCGGGGTTAGAAAAATGCCAAGGTTATCTCTCAAGTTCCACTATACAACTAAAAGAATCATATTAAATGGAAGCAAGGTAACAAAAGGAATATTATCTCTAATGGTTCACAGGGCAGTTTTCTTTGATCTTTATTTCACGAAACAAAGAACATAGAGTTTATAGCTTAGAATAGACATATACGCTAAAGTAGATGAATCTTTTCACTTTTAATCGATCTAGTCTCATAAGTGAATAATAAGATAGGTGAGTACTTTAAGATTACTGTAGAATACTGAGCATTCGCTAATTTTTCGGAATTCAGCCCAAATCGTGACATTGAATGTATATATTTATGTAGGATATAGCTAAAACGTTTGGTGGAGCTACAGTGTATTTTTGGAAAACTTTTGGTAAATATCAGTCCTGGAAGAATACTTTAATTGATAAACTAGAAAGCCATTCTTCTTATATTTAATTCAATACTGTTTTGTATGTCAATTTGTACTGGTTATCGCCTTTTAAAATCTTATCAATAATAGATAAAAATTGTTCATGCTATAGCTATTAAAAGCCTTAAATAGATTAATAAAATTTTAATATTCACCGGAAAAAATCTTTTTTTCCAAAAGTTTTTTTACATGACATGAAATGATATTCTAGTGCTATTTTAATAACACACTTTAAGGAAAAATTTGTACCTGAGAAATATAGAAAAACAAAAAGGATAGGTTAAGATTTGCTCTTATAAGTTCCCTGAGAGGATAAATGTTTTAGAGGTTTGTTCCAAAACAAATCATAGTTCTCCAACAAGTGGAAGTAAATAAAAAAAAATCACATGCACAACTCGGGCAATCATAGTGATATACCAATATGATTGACAAATATGGTATTGTGTTGGTTTTATTAGCCTTTATGGCAACTCGCAGTACATAAATATATTTTACTAGTCGTAATAGTAATTCATTTTTCACGAATAAAGATTCATTGAATCAAGCAGAAAAAAAATAAATTATAAAAAAATTCTGTTTTCATAGAAAATCAATCTCTTATTATGCGTTTCCATTAGCTTTATGTAGCGATAAGGAAATTAGTAAAGTTCTTTTGATTTGGACTTTATTGTATAAATGTATCATAAAAAAACAAGATATTGAGTTTTCCATATCAGCTCTTCCTCTCATCCCATCATCTATAAACTCTACTCATAAAAGTTATTGAGAAGGACTATTTTCTTTTCCAAAGAAAGAGTCGGTTAAATCTCGAATATAAAGGCATAAGATGATATTCTCAACATTAATTGTATTTTGTTATTATGATTTTGGCGAAGATAGAAAGTCCTTTGGTCACAGAAAAGCTAGAATTTGTGAGGCCAAATTAATAATGATTTATTGCATTGTACTTGTGTAAGAGTTAATCCTAAAATAAGCCTTTTATTATATAAAGGAATCTTACTTAGGAATCTTATGTTAGAACCCTTGAAGATATCTACAGTATACAGAAAATACAGCCATCATAAAACTACATATAGCGTGAAAGTCGGAATTAAGAAATGATTTAGACAAGATACCCAATTTCCCCTAAACTATTCTCAGTGTGCCAAGAAAAGTGTGTATAATAATTCTTGTTGGGAATCTTTAGAGGTTAATATTAATGGGGGATACGTTAATCCCTTTGGATTTGCAGAAGATAGAATTCTTTTCTAATGAATCATGTTAGGAATTACAGAAGAAGATAAAAAAAAAATAAAAAAAAAATAAAAAAATAAAAACGTGGGACTGAAAACAAATATGAAAAAAAAAAAACTAAGATGATGTTCAGTGAATAAGCAGAGTCAAGAAATAAGGATTATGGACTAACCTCTAGAGAATATTAATGAATTACGTAGTTAGGGCAATCAGTAATTGTTTTCGCAGGGAATGAGTCATAAAGTAAAAGAAATATAAGCAAACAAAATGAGATTACGAAAAGAAAAAATACCACCTCCTATAAAAAGAAAAGCATTTTATTAAAAGATCCTACTAATCATCAGAAACTTGGAGGCACCGAGAGAAAGAAAGAGCCATATGGATACGATCTCAACCTAAAGTAGAAGATATTCTAACAGTATTTGAAAAAAGAAATTGACATGGATCGGACATTTGATGAGATTGACAGATGATAGATGAACAATAACAATAATAGAATGGCTCCCTAGAGATTGCAAAATAAGCACGAGAACGATGGGAAGTCAATGGATTGGTGAACTAAGAAAATTTGCTGTTATAGACTAAATTAGAAATATCATAAACATATGGGGGTGGAAGGAATTACAATATATATGGCCTTTAGATTCCAAAGGAGCAATTACCGCTGACGACGATACCGATATATTTTACAATCATGGTATGCATATGAACCTTTTTATAACCAATATGTACATTGATGGTGAGGCAATAGCAAATATATTGATTGCAAGATTCTTATTCAGCGACTCATAGTTTTTATTGATTTCTTTCTTTTGTTATATCTCCTTACTATCGTGTAGTATACTTTCCGATATAGCGAATACCTAAGTCTTCTTTCTGCAAATAATTAACTTTGTCATAGTCATTAGATAGTTTGGTCAAGTTCGACAGTAATTCAAACAATGCGTTGTAGGGTGACAGATGTCATACTACTATATATTTCATGGTGATCTTTTGCTTAGATATATATAAAAAAATTAGTCCTCTTTTTAATCATTCCACGGAGCTGTGGGAACGTAGCTGTTATGTTCTAATTGAGACGTGACCAATGTGGCAACCTTTCTGTAAAAAAGTAACACATTTAAAAAAAAAATGAAACATGAGATGGCAAGCTTAAAAAGGTGAGTTTATTATCATTGTAGGATAAAGCGAGAATTACTATGAAATCATAGCAATATATGGCATGAGCATCCTTGAAACACGTGCGATACATTGTTCCACCCCCATGGAAAGGACATAGATGCGAACTTGGGAGCACTGCTCTTGAGGGGCGTGCTGTACCACTGCCGTCTCAATACACAAGGCCTGGGCATGCCGACCGTGTGAGAGCTGTGACGTCATAGCCAGCGTCGGTTGATCCAAGCAGCAAGCGTTATGTTCAAACTCAGTCTGCAATCTGTCTTCATCCAAGCAATAGCCTCTGGCGATGCTCCCTAGGTGATTTGTATTTTACCCTTTAATATTGGATTTCATACTGGATATTATGCAAGGTAAGAGTTGTACATAGTTTACTTATTGGATTTACTGTAGTAATATAAATATGTTGTGGTTTATAACTGCATTACCACTCGGTTTATATACAAAAGCCGGTAATTCCAGCTTGGTATGTTTGAATATCTTGGGCAAATACCGTAAACTAAACTTATTGCATTGCTACTTCACTTGTTATATAGTCATTGATAATAAGATCTGCCTTTAGAGGAACAGGATGTAAGGCAGTATTACACTGTAATGCAGTTTTAAACTGGGATGAGATAAAATTTTAAATTTACTGTCACTGTTTTGTATCTCGTGTGGCAGTACGAGAACGCGACAGTGTTTTTGATAATATAAAGGCAAAAAGCATAGGCAACAAATTTCTTATCATAATTCAACTCAATTTATGTTGTTTGATCGGTTATTAGTATTTTAAAGTTTGGATGAGGAATGTTTTCTCAAAAATTATATAACAATAACATTATCTGCCATAAAATCAACAGGACGTAAGCAGGGTGACGAGATTCTTAAAATGTAAATAAGGGACGCCTAAATCAATTGCGTAAGGAAAATTTTTCCGTTGGGGGGGAGGCGGCGTTTAAAATGGCACTCTCGCATTTTCTGCGTATCTTACAGCAAATTGCAGCATAGAAAAATGCAATTTTGGACGATTTTCATAACACCAATTGAAATTTTTACACAACGACTATCAACACCGGTAGGCCTACATTGTACATTTACCAAAAACATACTGACGATGTTGATTCTTTGCTATAAACTCGATCACAATATCTATCAAGTCAAGGCTATCGCTTTTCTAAGCATTCTGCGTTTTTTTTTTCTTAGGATTTAGTATAGCTATAATTTGGTCGTCGGTTCCAATCTTATTGTTATATCTTCAACGCCTTTCGTTTAATTGATATTTCACAGAAGACAATTATCTAATGTTTTAATTGATATTCAGTAATACTGCATTGGTTATAAATAAATCAAGGTTTCTAAAGTGCTTTTGTATTAGCAAAATAGACATACATACACGTAAATATATATATATATATATATATATATATATATATATATATATATATATATATATATATATATATATATATATATATATATATATTGCTTAGGCTTGTTACTCACAATTTCTTGGTGGCGTTCACAACTGGAAGATAGCTTTTCTCCTGACGAACTGTCCTGCAGATAGTTTTCAGAATGACATCTAATTTTTGATGGAGCGTGTAAGCTACACGAATTAGTCTGCTTTGAATATGACATGACTTTCGTCGAGAACTAATGTCAATCTCACTGTAAAAAGTGGAAATGTAAACCAGCGAAACAGTGGAGGGCATGCAAGATCGGCCATGATCTGTGAAGCCTTGTGAAAAATAATTCATGTATTTAAAATTAATCGTAAATTTCTTCTCCACATGTTCAAGAATCTAAAACTTTAATTTTTCAGTTTTTCTCAATTAGTTTTGGATTTTGCAAATATTTTGGCATCAACATTTTCATCATCTATGCCTATATATTAAAGTGTAATTCAATCAGCCAGTGTAGTCCTGAAGAATCGAAACTCGTGTCGACACCTAATAATATATAGAGAGACTTTAATGCAATATCCTGTTATTCTGAAAATTATCTGCCGGTGTAATGGTCTGCCCCCCCCCCCCCCCCCCCCGTCCGAAATTCTCTACAGGGAAAATATGGCCCAGGATATATATCCCCCCGGGGAACTTTGTCCCAGGATAAAATTACCCCTCTGGGCCAAGATTTCCCCTTTGCTTGGTAGAGGTAACCTTTATTTTTTTTTTCGTTTGCCCTTGAAATAAATTCAATCGGATTTCATAGAAAAGCTGCACAAACTGCAACAAAATGAAGGGTTACATTTAGGCAATAAATTGAGGTCACGGTTAGGTTAGAATTTACTCCCATCATATTCAACAAGTAAAACAAACATAATGGCCAACAACGGTTTTTTTTTTATTCGAGCAAATGTAGAGATGTGTGGTATATCTGCTCAAAGCTGTCGATACCATCCTTGGTGAAGTGTAAAAGCTAATAATCTCAGGTAACACAACTGAATGGGTATCATCTTTCTCATGCATAGTGCTTCTTAGCATCAAGTGTACTTTCTTTTTATTTTTTAGCTGGACAGTACGAGAGAAGAGTAAGGTTTTCACTATATATATATATATATATATATATATATATATATATGTATGTATATATATATATATATATATATATATCCTCATATTTTGTTAAACTTACCGTTGATTATTTAATTCATCAAAATAGTTTCTCTGTAAGGGAGGGTGGGGGAGAAATGGCCTGGGGGGGGGGGGAATAACAGCCCGGGCTGCTTTTCCCCGGGGGGAAATCGATCCTAGGCTAGTTTTCCCGGGGGGATTTTCAGTCTGGGGCTGGAATATTTCCTGCTACACTGCATTGGTTATAAAAGATAAAGGTTTCTAAAGTGATTTTGTATCAGCAATATATATATATATATATATATATATATATATATATATATATATATATATATATATATATGTATACACACACACACACACACACACACATATATATATATATATATATATATATATATATATATATATATATATATATATATATATATATATATATATATATATATATATATATATACTCACACAGTATATACATACATATATATAAACATATCCACACACATATATATGCATATAAATTTATATATATATAAATATATATATATATATATATATATATATATATATATATATATATATATATATATATGTGTGTGTGTGTGTGTGTGTGTGTGGATATAAATTATATTTATATATATGTATGTATATACTGTGTGAGTATATAAATATATATATATATATATATATATATATATATATATATATATATATATATAAATATATATATATATATATTTATATATATATATATATATATATATATATATATATATATATATATATATATATATATATATATATATATATATGTGTATGTATATACTGTTTGAGTATATAAATATATATATATATATATATATATATATATATATATATATATATATATATATATATATATATATATCTGATACAAAACACTTTAGAAACCTTTATATTTTATAACCAATGCAGTAACCATCAAATAAAATATTGAATAATTGTTTTAAGTAAGCTAATGATAAATAGTAAGTAAAAACAGTATGTTTAGATAAGCGATTGCCCTGACTTGATCAACATTACGATTGAGTTTATAATAAGGAATCAACATCATCAGTATGTTTGGTTTAAATCAACCAAATAGGTCTACATTCATATATGTTGCCACATTGGTCACCAGTGTGATAACAACTGTAGGTGCTAGAATGTAGGCTAACCTTTAGTAAAAAGATAACAGGTTGTATACAAGCACTTGCAAGCAGGAATTTCAAAAAAATTCAAACAAACTAAGCCATGATACAGCAAGCATAAACAGGTTGGTCTATTATCAGTGCAAGAAAGAGCGAAAGGTAAACCAAAAAAGTAATAACGTTGCAGGGTACAAGAGTGTATGAAACACATGCAATACAATACACATCTCCTTTGACATTGGAATAATGAAAAACCCAACTGACATCATCGTAGCTAAGGAGAATCTTAACTGAGGTGTCATGTTACAAACTTTAGTTCATATCTTATCATCATCTTAACATTTATCATTGATTTTTACTCTAGTAAGTTATTTCTTTCGAATGTGCATTATAGCCTGGATATTTTTTTGATTTTGCATCTTCACTGTTGCCAATTTCGGAAGGCCGCCTTTTCTTTACCTCGTATCTCACAAAAGTTCACAAGTATATAATATATTTTTTTGTAAATATCAAAAATATGAGAAAAGGCGTCCCGGAGAGTGTTGATACGGGACACGGGATAAATATCATAAATATGAAACAATCCTGTCAAATACAGACGTCTGGTCACCCTGGATGTTAGGCACTTTTGCACCGTAAGAATATTGTAACTGGGATGTATGATAAAATTTTGAATTTACTGTCACTACTTTGTATCTCGTGTGACCATACGAGAATGTGTCGGTGATTTATTAATATAAGGGCAAATATGATATGCAAAAAAGGTCTTATCAATAATTTCTTGAAAATTATATTTGTGGAAAAAAAAATATCATTAATATATATTTTGCAGATGCCAAGGTCATGCTGTGTGCCGGGATGTAAAAGTAATTATTCAAGATCAGATGTTTCTGCGTTTCGCTTCCCAAGGGATGAACAACGACGGCAGCTATGGATAAAAGCCATCCACAGAGAAGACTTTACACCTACCCCTAATACAATCGTGTGTGCAAAGCACTTCGAAAAGAAAGTTTCATCGTTACAGAAGACAGCATTACACGTCCTGATGGAACTGTGATCACCGCTAAGAGGGGGATGCCAACTCTGACCAAGGATGCATACCCGACTATCTTCCATAATCAAACAAAATACATGTCACAGAAAGTACCACCAGCTCGTAGGAATCCGCAGAAAACAAAAGACGAGGTACTTGAACGAGATGAATTAAAGTTTCAAACATGGATGGAAAATGACACTATAAATAGTTTCGATGAATTTGTTAAAAACTTTATTAATAGGCTTTCTAAGGATTGGTTGTTTGTTTCAAGTGAAGACTGTGTATCTTTCCTTAAAGTTAATTGTGAGGACCAACCAAAGCTAATTATATCTTTTAAAGTGATGAAATACTTGAAAGTTTTAGTATGGTACGAAAACACTGCTTTAAATTCTAACAAATTTAAATGGCTTTTAGGATCAGGAAACAAATGTGATCGGTGGTCAAAATTTGAAAATTTATTTAGTCACTTGAGTTCTAATCTTCAATCAGCTATTAGTGATGATGACAGAGTGACCCAGTGTATTAAAGTTATTGAGGGGTTATTGGAAACTGAATCAGAAAATGACAAGTGTTCAAAGGGGGGAGTGTTATGGTTTTGTGCTGAACAGTTAAGCATGTTTTGTAAAGAAAAAGTTGCATACAGCTGTGATTTTTTGGTTTGGGCATATAGTGTCTATTTGTCAAGGCCATCACTGTACATACATCTACGTGACAGCAAGGTCCTTATTCTCCCTCATCCTGATTACCTAAGGAAGCTTAATGTATCTGGTGCAAAGTCTGTGTGTAATGGGAATTCACATGAGCTCTTTTTAAGGAAAAATTTTGCAACACTAAAAAGTGAAGAAAATTTTTTAAATATGCTGCTTGATGAGATACGTGTAAACAAAGGCCTCTCATATAAAGGAGGTAAAGTTTATGGTGCTTCTGTTAACTCTAGTGAACCTGCAACAACAGTTCAGGCTTTTATGATTTCATCAATCCTTTCGAAAAAAAAAAAACATGTTGCTGCTTTGTACCCAGTCTGTAATCTGACAGCACAGACACTTCTTGAGTTGACGCACAAAGTTTTGGCGTTCCTCCATGATATAGGATACATTGTCGTATCATTAATCTCTGATAACAACAGGGTATCAGAAAAATCCCATTCAAACTTTTGTAATACCTTCACCTTCCAATTCCAAATTCAGGAAAATGCAAATCTTTTGCCACTGAAGGAACTCTACACAAAAGAACGTGATCAATATGTTAAACTAGCGCCAGGTTTGTCAGAGAAAGTTCTTTTCCCTACTAATTTGGAAAGACAGAATGTGCAGTTTGTTGTCAGACTGTTTGATGAAAAGAATGTAGCTGCATTGAAAACAATGAATACTTTTGATGTGTCAGGTACTATTAATTTCTTGGAACAAATAATATCCTGGTGGCATATTGTAAATGTGAAAACTCCAAACAAAGGCGTCCACCTACGTCAGAAAGAATGTGACCCTATTAAGCAAGATTCATCTTCAGATCCAAACTTGATATTTCTCAGTAAATTTGATCACTGGCTTGGTGCTTGGGAAGAGTTGGATATGCCTCACCTTGGAAGGAATGGTAGATTGTCAAGAGAAACATATTTTGCTCTCAGGCACACTACATCAACATTGATAAAATTATGTGATTATTTGTTGAAGCACCATAGCTTTCATTATGTATTACTGGGGAAATTTCAAACAGATAAGCTAGAAAGTAGATTTGGACAGTATAAGAAGATGAAGTGGTACAAATTATAATGTAGCTGTTGCTCAAGTAATGGAGTCTGAAAAGAAACTAAAAATTATGAATGTTCTTTCCATGGCTTCGTCGAAGTCTGGTCCATTAACCATCTTTGAGTTAAATTCCTCTCCATGTGAACTTGACTCTAAGTGTGATTCCGTCGATTGTTTAAAGAATTCAAGGAGGCTGAAGAATATGTGGATGAAGAAGGCTTGTCAAAGGAAGATGAAAATGTTATGATTTATATTGCAGGTTACGTTGCTCACGGCACTAAAACAAAGCTAAAATGTCAATTATGTTTAAGTAGGGTCTCTCTTGATAGAGCAATTGAAGTTGATATTCCTGACAATTGTAAATATCTCAAAATCTCTGACAGAGGTGGCTTGAAATGGCC
>NC_090734.1:22826805-22829305 GCF_036898095.1 Palaemon carinicauda | reverse complement strand
TTCAAATAATCGTATTCTTCCACCACAATCGATGATTGAATGTCAAGAGCTATGATTACCCTCTCCAACAACTACAAAAAATTGCACCTCAATGCCCAATCAAACAAAACACAGGCGTTTGCCTTCCTTCTGAATAGTCACCAAATAAATAGAAATCTAAAGAACAAACGGGGTGATATAGAACTAGAAAATCATCCCTACCCATTCCAAATAGGTTTCATCATTGCAAGAACTCTCTCCTTTCAGATCACATAAATAAAACCAAACACAAATTACTGTACCAACACGTGTTTCACACATGGTTGTTCACTGTTACGGTATTTTCTTTTGTTATTATATACCTCACTATAGGGTTCCCTGTTAACATAACCTCTATAAGGTGTCTCTTTAAGAATTATTTTGTTTGAATGTTTGTGACCATTTTGCTCTGAAACTCTTGTATTTACACTTGTTGTCTGTGGAAATAAGATTAGTTGCATTCACCTCACCTCTCAGTTCTAACCTCACAGCTAACTCTCACTTTGGAAACTATTGGAGTTACCGGCTCAGTCCCGCCTTCGCCCCCGCTGTCATGATTTACCTTTTGATGATGCTGCCTTCCGACCTTGACACTCCTATCAACGCCACGGTCCTAAAACTATCACCCTAGTCATTTCAAATGCATTTTCCTGGTTTAAACGTGCAGTGGTTGAATTCCGTATCTAGTGTGACTCGCTTCAGTACTAAAGGAGACTGTGGTATTGCAGCAATCCCCAAAAACACTTTCGATGAAATCTCCAATTGGCTTTACGAGGAAGGGGGTACCCCAAATTGCGTAGAGCTCCCTCAAAACAATCTCCTGGAGCATCACTCATTATTGCTATCCACCGTATTGAAAAAAAATAAAAAGATTCTATACTTCTCTCAACAACCATTTTGGGACAAAATGGCTTCCCAGGCCCTATGGAAATGAGCAGTATTATTTACCTGCCAAAATGACGCTGACGGCTCTCCTCGTGAAGTATACCTACTTTTGTGCCCTTTGGGTAAGACACATACCCAAACCTATATATGCTTCCATATCCTTGTCAATATTTTGCACTTAAAGGACCTAATAACCACAGTTGCCTTCCTTATGGACAGCTACTTCACCACTTTTAAGACCTTCATCAATGCCACCACTAGTGACAAAGAGGACAACTTTTCTACATCGACCGAAGCTGATGTGAATACTGTAGGTAACAGAAATATAATTCATGATATGCCGGAGCGGTAACAAAGCCTCTTGCCAGCTACCAATCGCTCATGTCTCAACCATCAACATCTACAGCCACAAATGACGTCCATCAATTGAAATGGAAGAAATGGGCATTTGCCAAAAAGGTCTCAAGCTTATGGTCATCACTCCTACACATCATCCTGAAGAAGGATAAATCTTTGCATTAGTGTGGGGATTACAGGTGCCTGAACATGCAGACAGAACCGGATCACTATCCCCTTCCAAACATTTCCAACGTTACCTACTACTTGCAATAAGCAAAAGTGCACTCCAAGCTCGACCTCTTGAAAGAGTATTATTACGTTCCTATGAACCCCGAACACATCCCAAAGACTGATTTGACCACACCTTTTGTACTTATACCTTCGATTACTCCAGTTTTGGCCTTCTCCTCCGTTGTTGAATATAATTACACCTTTCAATACGTCCCTGGTAAAAGCAATCCCATTACTGATGCCCTGTCAATAGTCTCATTGCCTGCCATTCATCTGTTACAGGATTAAAATGCTCTGACAAATGCCCAACGAAAATATCTAGATTACCAAGCATGTATGACACCCTATACATCCCTCTGTTGGGAAGCTTATGGTCATCACTCCTACACATCGTCCAGAAGAAGGATAACTCTTTGTATTAGTGTGGGGATTACAGGTGCCTGAACATGCAGACAGAACCAGATCACTATCCCCTCCCAAACATTGCTAACGTGACCTCCTACTTGCAATAAACGAAAGTGCACTCCAAGCTCAACCTCTTGAAAGGGTATTATTACGTTCCTATGAACCCCGAACACATCCCAAAGACTGATATAACCATACCTTTTGTACATATATCTTCGATTGCTCTAGTTTTGGCCTTCTCTTCCATTGTTGAATATAATTGCACCTTTCAATACGTCCCTGGTAAAAGCAATCCCATTACTGATGCCCTGTTAATAATCACATTGCCTGCCATTCATCTGTCACTGGATTAAAATGCTCTGACAAATACCCAACGAAAATATCTAGATTACCAAGCATGTATGACACCCTATACATCCATCGGTTGGGAAGACGATGCCGTTGACGACCCCAGCTATCCCACTTTTCTGTGACATTAGTACCATTAAAAAACGACCAAAATGCACCAAAAGATGTTTTGATTTCATTCATTTTCTCGCATGTCACTCACGCCGATCTGCAGCAAAGCTACTGAAGACAAAGTCTATTTGGCACAGCATTACTAAGAATGCTAAGGACTGGG
>NC_090734.1:22819305-22821805 GCF_036898095.1 Palaemon carinicauda | reverse complement strand
TTTACGATAAATTCAATAAGACAGTAGGAGTAAAGAAATCTCTTTATGGAATGATAATTTATTTCCATTCTACTTCCTTCTGTATTGTTTGAGAAATTGTCCTTGTATCTTTTTCAAGAATCAAGTCTTTACTATCTCCTTTATTTGGTCATGTTTTCCTTATTACAATAACATTCAGATAAAATGGAGAACATTCTAATAGCCCCCCTGAAAAAAAAATCAGAAATGTTGCATCGCAACACTATCAAAACCAACTTAACCCTTTCACCCCCAAAAGACGTACCGATACGTTCTTGCAAAACACTGTTAATTATATGTTTTTACATATTTTTGATAATTTTTTGAGAAACTTCAGGCATTTTCCAAAAGAATGAGATCAACCTGACCTCTCTAGGACAAAAATTAAGCCGGAATGTTAGTTTATCCGTAAGCAAGTTTAATTTCTGAGCCAGTTAATGAACCCACTATGGTAGTCACCCAAACCCCAGCAGTGTGGAAGTAAACTCGGAGTAATCCATGCCATGAACTCCAATGAAAGTGCCTAGTTTTTGGGGACTTTCTGAGTTTTATCTTAAGATTATCAGATATGCTAGAGTCCTAGTGAGACTTTAACATTCATTAGAGTCAAATTAAAAAAAAAAAGAAAAAAAAAGATGGGGGAAATAAACTTGGGGTTGTAGAAGATACTTTTGGTGCACTTAAAGAATGAAATACTCACTTATCATAAATATAGCTGTCCCCCCAGTTACAAACTAATCATAGGCTTCTAGAGGATTTTAGAGAAATAGGGTGTTATCTAACCACTAGTTAAATCAGGTTCGTTGAACTATTGTAAGAATTAAATAAAAGGTGTCTTATCTACATACCAAACAAAGCCTAAAAATAGGAAGCAATACATCTCCAGAGGTCAAATAATAGCTGTAAATACAAACTTATAAAAGAGGAAAGAATAAAAGATGCAACGGAGTGTATCAGTTAACAATAAAATGTGGTCAGATAGAAAATGGGATAGAAAGCGTATCAGGATGTCACATGTGTGACAGAAGATATGGACGAGGTTTCCAAATTTAGAGTCTATGATGATGCAGGTATGATTAACTTGAGTGGTTGGAACGTAGCTAGGTACCCGGAATGCAGTAAAAAGGATGGAGACTGAGTATTTGGCTTAGAGGAGAATCAGAAAGGTACCCTTCTGTGCGGGAATTGTTCAGCACCACTTCCTTAAGAACTGTCACGGAATCCTATAGAAAGTGGGTAACGTTTTCACCTCATTATGCAAAGGGACATACTAAATACAAAGGTCCGTTTATCAACGTGTACCTTCTTACATGTACACCCTTGGTCCTATACTTTTGATAGATCTATAAACAAAGGCCTGGGAAAGACCAATATCAGTTTATCCGTAGAAATAGCGGTGGTATAGGAGTGGGGATTCGGGGCAATTGAATAGTTTCAGTTCTTTGGTTAGGGTAAAAATACACAATGGAACATCAGCTGGCTCTTAATGAATTATTCCTGGGTATACAGTCACGTTCACAAAGAGTGAATAAAGTTTTGCAATGAGGTTGTTAAACATAATCGAGAGTATATAGTTAATAGCAATTTTGCATTTTTTTTTCTCGGAGGTTGAACAGTTTGTCTTTTAACACAATATATTTTACAAAAAATTATTTATAGTAATTTTAGTCCTTTCTTCGCGTCCTTGAATAACTTTTGCTTTTAATACAAACAAGTTTACAAAATATTATTTATAGTAATTTAATTCCAGCTCTCAAAATCAGTTATAGAAAATACCAGATGTAGTAATTTTGATCATTTCTTTACGGTTGTAGAACACTTGCTGCTTTTAACACAATCAGGTTTACAAAATATCAGTTGTAGCAGTATTGGTCCTTTCTTCACTGTTGTTAAACGGTTTCCTTTTTAACACAATAAAGTTTACTGTATATCAGTTTCAGGAAAACTTGACCACACATGTTTTTTCCCAATGTCTGGCACTCATACCGGCTTAAAGAATTTTCATTACTTATGAGACAACTAGACCTACTAATATCCTTTGGGATTTTAAGATTCAGGTGTCGTTTGAGAGAGTAATCAGAGTAATCGTATATGAACAGGATGGGCCAATTAATCTGGTAATCAGCAATATAGATATTGATATCAAAATGTAACATGCTTAAAGAGAGAGGGGTTGAAAAGTTATTCATTTTCATTGCAAATATGCATATATACTGTATAAGGTCAAGGATTACAGACTTGCATTTCAGTTTCAATCGAATTATATACTTATTGAGAATATAAATTTGTTAGTAGTACACTTATTCAAATGTTAATTAATTCAATGTTTACCATACGATTTTTATTTCTAGGTTTTGTTTGAAATCTTGTAAGATTTCAAAAAATTTACTTTAGTTTACCAAATTATTATCATTATTTGCAAAGCTATAACCCTAATGGGAAAAGCAGGATACTATAAGCCTGGGACCCCAACAAGGAAAAT
>NC_090734.1:22811805-22814305 GCF_036898095.1 Palaemon carinicauda | reverse complement strand
TATATATATATATATATATATATATATATATATATATATATATATATATATATATATATATATATATATATATATATATATATATATATATATATATATGCAGATGAACCACAGGGAAAATGAAATTACGGAATATACACTTAAGTCCTGACTAGTTTTGTGATACGTACTCAGAGGACTGATTTATTGAGAGAGGTTTCTTACAATTTATGGGGAAAGCAAAAGTACGAACATACATATAGAGATTTAGAGAACAATGACACTCCCTTACCCGCTACCTGGGCTTGACTCAGGTGTTGACTAGGAGGAGTCCCCAGGCTCGTTAGACACCTGCTAAAAAGGGTCATTTCTAGTGGCTGGTATATTCTTGTTTTCTTCTTTTTTTACTTTTAGTACAGTTTATTCATATGTCAATGCGGTAGCCTTATCTATATAAATACATAAGCAAAACATACACAAACATACAAATATATATACATATATATATATATATATATATATATATATATATATATATATATATATATATATATATATATATATATATATATATATACATACATATACACATACATATATATATATATATATATATATATATATATATATATATATATATATATATATATATATATATATATATATATATACGCATACATATATACATATATACACATACATACATATGCATATATACATTTATATGTATACAACATTAATATCATAAACATATAATCATGTATATATCAATACTTATATCTAGCATAACACTATATAGTGCCAATATACTTATGCATACTATATAAAATAATTGTTTCCTTTAATGAATGGTAGCTTAGGTCTAAATATTAATTTCACACCGACGTTAATTATTCACAATACATTCAATTCTACATTAAGTGGTTAATGTTTTTTTATATAGCTTACAAATCTCTTTACATATAAAGGCGTCGAGTTTATACATTCCATGACCAATATTCAAGTTGTTTTCAAAGGTTTCTTTTATGAAACTGGGATTTCGTTATCATGCATTTCGGAATGACTTGTTCCTCCCAGCATTCACGAAGAAACCGCAGGTGTTCTTTAGTAGTATTATTAGAGAATTTACAGACGCCCTCACACGCGCCCATACTACTAAAGAACACCTGCGGTTTCTTCGTGAATGCTGGGAGGAACAAGTCATTCCGAAATGCATGATAACGAAATCCCTATTGGAAATGGAAGATCAACCATTTGGTGATATACAAAGAAGTATATTAGAAATGCATATAAATTCAATGAAAATTAAAAACCGAAGAGCGTTTGAAGACCTAACAAGAAAAAGGAGACATTTTGAAGCCTCAATACCAACGGATTGGAAAGACTCACTTCAAGGTTTCTGCTATGGAGAAATGAACGAAAAAGTGTATAGAAAACTCAAACAAAAGCATGACACGAAACTCAATGCATTGATAGAAAGTAGCCCGTGGACTACAAACCGTTAATCCAGAATGTGTGGTTAATTTGTCAAATAAAATTCTAGATAAAAATGTGAAGTGTGCCTTGGGATACGGTTTAAATTTCTTGATGTCATCAAGTACAGTGAATAGTGTAGAAATTACAAATGGAGTTTGTAACCTGGAGAAATTCAGTGATATTTCTGTAGAAGAAGTAAATATGATTAAGGGTATTATATACAGCAATATGAAAAAACCAGTGGTTCCAAATTGCCCAAAAAGATTCAAGAGAGCAATTGCCGAATTGAAGCAAGATAGAAATATTAAGTTGACAAAAGCCGATAAATCTGGAGCACTGGTAATCTTGAATAAAAATGATTATATAGAAAAAATGGAAAACCTCTTGAGTGATGAAAACACATACATGGAATTAAGAAAAAATCCAATTGAGTTTGTGAATAGTAGTTACAACAAAAAAGTTAAAGAGTTATTAAAAGGGAATGAATATCTGATAAAAAAGGTTTGTACAATATCACCAACATTGCCATATATGTATGGAACTATTAAAACTCATAAGCCAAATTATCCAGCTAGGCCAATAATTAGCTCTGTAGGTTCAGCAGCATATAAATTATCTAAGTACCTTGTGAATATCCTCAATCCTTTAGTTGGCACCATCTCATATTCAAATATAAAAAATAATGTAGACTTGATTAACAAACTGAATGAAGTACAGATCAACAGTACCTGTAGGCTTGTCAGTTATGATGTAGTCTCACTATTCACAGAAGTACCTATTGATGACATGTTGAAATTTTTATCTGAAACATTAGATAATAGACAATTGAATCTACCATTCTCCAAACACACTTTAATAGAATTAATTAAATTATGTATAAAAGATTGTAAATTTGAATTCAATGGGAGATTTTATGCACAAACTTTTGGTATGGCTATGGGAAACCCTTTATCCCCAGTATTGAGCAATCTATATATGGAATTTTTGAAAGCAGAATCGTAAAAAACATCATACCTGATTGAATAGTTTGGTACCATCAATAAAT
>NC_090734.1:22801805-22806805 GCF_036898095.1 Palaemon carinicauda | reverse complement strand
CCATACCCCTAAACACGTGCACGTCTTTCAATCTTCCAAACATTCTTTTAGTTATCAACACATAATCCATTAATGCCCTTTCTACTACTCTTCCATTTTCCACTCTTACCCATGTATACTTATTTTTATCTTTCTTTTTAAAAAAGCTAGCACTTATTACCATCTCTTGTTCAACACACATATCTACCAGTCTCTCACCACTCTCATTTTCACCTGGTACGCCATATTTCCCAATGACACCTTCTACCTCTCCAGCACCCACTCTAGCATTTAAGTCACCCATAACAACTACATAATTCCTTCTACCCAGTCCTTCTACACACCTAGTTAATTCATTCCAGAACTCATTCCGCTCTTCTTCACTTTTCTCACTACCTGGCCCATACGCACTGACAAACGCCCAACATTCCCTACCCAACCTAACCCTTACCCACATTAACCTAGATGATATCTCCTTCCATTCCACTACTTTACCTGTCATCCATTCACTCAACAATAAAGCCACACACTCTCTCGCTCTTCCCCTTTCAATCCCAGACACTCTACCAGACATTTCACCAAACATCACTTCACCCTTTCCTTTCATCTTTGTCTCACACAAGGCCAATACATCCATCCTTCTACTTCTAAACATACTTCCAATCTCACATCTTTTACTCTCTATCGTACTACATCCACGCACATTCAAACACCCCAAAACTAGAGTGTGGGGAGCAGTCACTCTCCCCCCAGCTCCATCTCTTTGTTGCTGTCTCACAGGATTTTCTATACAGGAGAGGGGTTCCCAGCCCCCTCGTCCCGTCCCTTTTAGTCGCCTCTTACGACACGCAGGGATAACGTTGGCGCTATTCTAATTGTTTTATGCCCCCGCGGCCACAGGGGGCATAAATATATGCGGCCACAGGGGGCATAAATATATATATATATATATATATATATATATATATATATATATATATATATATATATATATATATATATATATATATATATATATATATATATATATATATATATATATATATATGCATGTATGTATGTATGTATGTATGTATATCATCAGCCATTTCTAGTCCACTGCAGAACTTCTAAACAAATGTCTCAGACATGTGCTTAAACTTTCGTCTTTTTTTGGTCTTTCTATGCCAGTTCACACCTTGTAAACCTTCTTACTTTGTCAATCTATTGTCTTCCTTCCCCTGCTTCTTTTATAATCTCAATGGACCCATTATATTATATTATCTGTCCCATTAATGTCCATTCCTTTTTCTTATATGATGATAAAGTATTGTCTACTTCGGATTGCTCTCATACCTATTGCTATTTTTCTGTCTTTTAGTGTTATATCTGTCTTTATTCTTTCCATAGCTCTTTGAATTGTAACTAGCTCATATTTTACAGCCTTAACAAATCTATAAGTTTCTGATGCATATGTTAACGCTAGTAGGACAATCTAATTCAATATTTTTTTTTTAAGAAATTTACTTTTTACTTTTCATAATCTCATTTTATTCACAAGCTCTCAATCCCTTGTTTATCCTTCTTCAAATCTTGGTCTTGTGACATAAGGAAAAGCTTACTGTCTATGCTAAGTTTGTACAATCATAAAACGTTTTACAGATTCTTACATACCCCTTATTTTTGTCTCTTTTCATTTTTATTGAAGAATCTTTTAGCTTTACAGTATAATTAATTTTCAGTCTTAGATTTCTGCATTTCAATTTGAAGCTTACATTATCTTTTACAATTCCTCCCATGATTCACTAAATAGTACTATGACATCTGCAAAACTTAATTTACCAATATAACTACTGTTATTGTAATATCCTACCTTTTCTCAATCTATATTATTTTAAACTTTTTCTAGGAATATCTGGGAATAATTTCGGAGAGAGAGGATCACTTGTCTTCCTCCTTTCTCAATCAGAAGTTTCTCACTATGTTTATGTACTTTTTTACTCCCTTTTATAGATTTCTCCAAGTCATCTCTCAAAATATTTATCCATTTCTTGTATTTGAAGAGCTTACATTACTGCTGAGGTTTTATCAGAATCAAAAGCTTTCTTAGAGTTTATAAGGGCCATACATAGTGGTTTGACTGCTCTCTTATTCTATTTAAGTCTAGCTCCCAAAGCTATCATTAAAAAACTTAAAAGATGGAAAGCCCCTGGGTGCAAAGGAATAACTGCTTAAATGATATTAGCCGAAAATAAAGTGACTTACATAATACATACAAGATTATTTTTTTGATTTTCGCTTGAAGAGGCAAAATTTTATGAATGGGCGCTGCAAGTGTTGGTGAAAAAAATGAGGGACTTGACAGATTGATGTAATTATGGAGACATCACTCTTTTGTCAATTTATGAAAATATATAGTATTCGTATTGTAAACTACTAAAGAATAAGATTGCTGAAAAGCTGATTGTTGAATAAGCAGGACTAAGAAAACACATGTTGTACAGCATTTTGTAAAATATAGAATTCCACTTTTGATAGCAATTGTGGACTGTGAAAAAGCCTTTGATAGTGCACACTACCCAATTTTGACGAGAGTCCTGCGTTATTATGTAATTCCCCTCCTAAATATGTAAATTAAGTCCGCTCATGAGCATAGATAGTGCAAAGTTAACGTTAATGAAGTACTTTCAAATGGATTTCCAGTGACCAACGGTGTACTCTAAAATAATGTGTTATCACCCCTGTTGTTTATCCTCCTCCTGGATTTTGTAATGAGTAGAAGAGTTGGGGACGGTGGAGAAAGATTGAACTAGATTGATAATATGAAATTAGCACACCAAGAATATGTTCACGCCACTGTCCTCATTAGAAAAACACCATAGGATTTGCAATGCTTGCTTACCTGAATGCATGGAATATCATAGGAGGTTTGTGCTCAAGGTAAACAGAAGAAACATAACGATGATAAAAACAGAATATGCAATGGAAGATGATATATCATTAGAATAAAAATGATTAATTATGTAGAAATATTTAAATATTGAGTCATTAGAATTGGAGTTTGGTGAAAAGTTGAAAAAAAAAGCAGATCACGCATTGGCTAGGTTACCTGAAATTTGGAAATCAAATATTTTAAAATTGCATATCAAAATCAGACTATTTATCAGTTTAGTGATATTTGTGTTACAGTATGTACTGTATATGACTCAAGCAACTACAATAAAACAATATTCAACAGATATCGTGGATGTGAGAACGAAACACTCTAAAGAATATTGGAAGGTAAATAACAGTAAAGGATTAGAAATTAAAATATAAGAGAGATTAATCGAGTATAAGGATGAGATCATGGTGAGGATGGAGATGGTTTGGGCATGTTCTTCGTGATCCCCAAGAAAGATTAGTTCACCAAACTATTAACAGGGCTCACAAGGCACTAGAAGTAGGAAGACGCAGACCTACAAGGCTGAGAACTATGAACCGGGAAGTTGAGAATAAATGGAGAAATATCGATTAAATACCTCATGATATTGACGACTGGCGAAACCTACTCGAAGCCGTTTGTATCAATAGGCGTAGGAGGAAAATAATTACATATCATTGTAATCATCATAATACCTCCTACGCATATTGGCGAAAAGGGCCATGTTTAGATTTTGCCAGTCGTCTCTATCTTGAGCCAATAATTCAATACTTGTCCATTCATCATTTCCTACTTCGTGCTTCATAGTCCTCAGCCATGTAGGCCTGGGTCTTTCATGTCTTCTAGTGCCTTGTGGATCCAATCTGAACGTTTGATGAGCTAATCTGTCTTGGGGAGTGGGAAGAGCATGCCCAAACTATCTTAATTTACCCCTCATCATAATCTCATGAACATATGACTCTCGAGTAATCTCTCTTATAATTTCATTTCTAATCCTCTCCTGCCATTTAACTGCCAATATCCTTCTTAGGGATTTGTTCTCAAATGTTCTAAATGTATTGGAGATTCTTTCATTGTCATACCATGACTCATGTCCATACAGTATCACCAATCTCACTAAACTGATATATAGTCTAATCTTTATATGAAATTTCTGAAGACTCTGTATTGCAGATCATAGTTCCTATGTATTTATATGATTCTACCTTAAAATCTTTTCTCCTTCCAATGATATGTCATCTTCCATAGCGTACTCCGTTCTCATCATCTCTGTCTTTCTTCTATTGATCTTGAGCCCTACCTCATGTGATATTTCATGTCTTCTGGTAAGCAAGCATTGTAAATCCTGTGGTGTTCTGCTAAATAGGACAGTATCACCAGTATATTCTAGGTCTGCTAAATTCCTTTCACCAATCCAGTCCTATCCTTCTCCACCATCTCTGACTGTTGTACGCATTACAAAATCCACGAGGAGGGTAAACAACATAGCTGACAACACATTCCCTTAGGGTACTCCGCTGTTCACTGGACATTCATTTGTTAAGAGTACACTAATATTAAGTTTGCAATTGCTATGCTCATGGTGAGGCTTAATCTAATTTACCTGTTTAAGAGGAATTCCATAATGACGCAGGACTCTCCACAAAATTGGCAAGTGTACACTATCAAACGCTTTTCCATAGTCCACAAACGCCATCAAAAGGTGATTTCTATATTCTACGTGTTGCTGTATAACACGTCTCAAAATTAAAATTTGGTTAGTGCACTTCTACCTTTTCTAAATCCTGCTTGTTCCTCTCTTAGCTTTTCATCAATATTTCTCTCAAGTATTTTTAGAATAAGCATGCTATATATTTTTATAACAACTGACGTAAGTGTTGTGCCTTTGTAATTACTGCAATCAGTCAGGTCTCCTTTTTCGCTATTTTCACCAACATTCCTAACTCCCATTCATCAGGTTTTGCCACTTCATGAAAGATTTTAGAGAATAATCTTGTAAGTAATCTGGGTGTCACTTCATTTTTGGCCAGTATCATCTCGGTCTTTATTCTATTTTACCCCTTAACTTTCCATCTCTTTAGTTTTTTTTTTAGAATAGCTTTGTCTCCAAACACATTGA
>NC_090734.1:22787340-22792340 GCF_036898095.1 Palaemon carinicauda | reverse complement strand
CACCAACCACCCGTTGAGATATTACCACTGGCCAGACAGTACTACATTGGTTCCTTCTCTTTGGTTACGGTTCATTTTTCCTTTGCCTACACACTCACACAACGAATAGTCTGACCTATTCTTTACATATTCTCCTCTGTCCTCATACACCTGACAACACTGAGATTACCAAACAATTCTTCTTACTGGACTGTAATTGTTCAGTGGCCACTTTCCTCTTTGTTAGGGTAGAAGACACTCTTTAGCTATGGTAAGCAGCTCTTCTAATCTTGGGTAGTGCCATAGCCTCTATATTATGGTCTTCACTTGTCTTGGGTTAGATGTCTCTTGCTTGAGGGTACACTCAGGCACACTGTTCTATCTTATATATTATTTCTCTTCCTTTTGTTTTGTTAAAATTTTTTATAGTTAATAAAATGATATTTATTCTAGTATTCTTACTCTTCTTAAAATATTTAATTTTCCATGTTTCATTTCCCTCACTGAGCTATTTTCCCTATTGAAGCCCCTGGGCTTATAGCATTCTGCTTTCTCAACTAGGGTTAGGGTTTAGCAAGTAATAATAATAATAATAATAATAATAATAATAATGATAATAATAATAATAATAATAATAATAATAATAATAATAATAATAATAATAATAATAATCTGTCGTTCTCATTATAAGTACAGCATATATTTTTTTTCTTACAAGCTGTTAGAATATACACGACTTTAGGCTACTGTTAGATGAATGTTGTTCTTTTCCTGGCTCTTAGAGTTATTCCTGTCATAATTCTTTCCAAAACTCTGTAAGTTGAAAGAACTTAATTTTCTGAGGATATAATAGGTCTTAAAGTTTTTGATATATAAATCAAAAACAGGTAGGACCATTTGATTAAACCATTTTCTTTTCATATAAAACGTTATTTCTATTTTCATAATATCTTTTTTTTACAAAAGGCTCTCCATCCCCTGCTCGTCTTTCTTTTAATTTCAGACTGCTGTCCCTGAGTAAACATTTATTATCTGTTCTAAGTACGTATCCTCATCATCATTATCATCATCATAATCATCATCATCATCAGCATCATCATCTCTTCATACACCTATTGCTATTGGACGCAATAATTGATTGAAATGTTAACAATGGTTTCAATCATTTACCTGACTGAGGGAGAGGAAGACACACACAAATATATATATATATATATATACATATATATATATATATATATATATATATATGTATAATATATATAATATATATATATATATATATATATATATATATATATATATATGTATATATATATATATATATATATATATATATATATATATATATATATATATATATATATATATGTGTGTGTGTGTATATTTACATGTATATATATATACATATATATATTTGTATATATATATATATATATATATATATATATGAATTATATTATATATATTATATATATATATATATATATATATTTATATATATATATATATATATATATGCGTGTATATATATATATATATATATATATATATATATATATATATATATATGTATATTTATATGTATATATATGTATATATATATATGAATATATGCGTGTATATATATATATATATATATATATATATATATATATATATATATATATATATATATATATACATATATATATAAATATATATATATATATATATATATATATATATATATATATATATATATATATATATATATATATATACAGAGAGAGAGAGAGAGAAGAGAGAGAGAGAGAGAGAGGAGAGAGAGAGAGAGAGAGAGAGAGAGAGAGAGAGAGAGAGAGAGAGAGAGAGAGAGTAGTTACATTGGAGGAAGGGAACCCCTCATGTTACTTTGAGACTTCTCAAGGCCTTTTTTGATATTCAATTTAACCTCCGAGATTATGTGTAATACAAAATCAGTATACTTATTTATAACATTTGAATATAAAATAGATTTTTCTTCCGTGTTCCACACATTCGGTGAGTCAAATGGCTGACCATGCAAAGTTGTAACTTCCTGGTTTAATGGTTGATTAGAGCAAAGTTTATGATAATTGTACATAACCTTTTTTTAGCATATCAAGTGGTCAAGAATCCAGCTCATACCAATAACATTTGTGGTTGTCCTTCAAATATTCTAGAAGATATTTTATCCAATTTTGTCGATTTCGTCAGTCGTCTCTAACTTGAGCTTTTAGATCAATACCCTCTTCATTCAACATCTGCAACGTAACACTTCCTAGTCCCTTAGTCATGTAGGCCTGGGGTCTTCCCACTCTTTTATGAACTTGCGGAGCTCATTCGAAATTTTGGGAACTAATCCCTCTTAAGGAGTACGAAGAGCATGCCTAAACTATCTCCCTCTAAGGTCCAACACCATGATGATATCCATATACCACTAAAGTAATCTTCTCCTATAGTTCTATTTAATCCTCTGCAGGCTTTTAACTCCAAATATTCTTTGCTCTCAAATCTAAAAAAAAATAAAGGAAAGCTGGATATTATTTCAATGTCATATCATTACTCATGTCCATTCAGTAACAACGATCTCACTGAAATAATATATAACAAGAGTTTTATTTGTAATTTCAGGCGTTTGGATTTCTGAATTTTTCTTAAACTAGCACTTCTCTGATTTGCTTTTTCCATTTCTCAGTAAACTCTAATGCTAAAGGCCATGTATTAGAGATCATAATACCTGGAAATTCAAATAATTGTAAATCATTCATCTTTTCTCCTTCCAATGATATTTCATCTTCAATTGCATATTTCGTTCTCATCATCTCTGTCTTACTCCTATTTGTCTTGAGCCTAACCATATGTGATATTTCACGCATTCTGGTAAACAAGCATTACAAACCTGTGTTATACTGTTGATAAGTACAGCGTTATAAGCATACTCTAGGTAAGCTAATTTCCTACTACCAATTCAGTCCAATAATTCCTCCACATACTCAATTGTTCTATACATTACAAAATTCATGAGAATGATAAAATAAGTAACATTACATTCCCCTGGATTATTCTACTGTTCACTGGAAATTTATTTGATAGGACTCCATTAACATTATGTTTGTAGTTGCTTTGCTCATGAATATATCTAATCTAATATACATATTTAAGTGGGCCTCCATAATAACGCAAGACTATCCACATAATTGGCTGGTGCACACTATCAATAGCTTTGCATAATCCACAAATCCCATCAAAATCGGATTTCTATAATGTAAACATTGCTATACAACATTTTTTTTTAGATGAAAATTTGTTCAGTACAACTTCTAACTTTTCTAAATGGGCATACTTTATATTTTTATAATAACTGACGTAAGTGTAATGCCTCTTTAATTGTTTCAATCAGTCATTTTTTTAATGGGGAGGGGTGAAGGTGGGGCATTTTTACCAATACCCCCAGATCCTATTCATCGAGTTTTGTCTCTTCGCCCCATATTCTACAAAATAATCTTGTATTTTGGAAGCAATTCATTTTCGGTCAATATAATATCAGCAGTTATTCCATCGTATCCAGGGGCTTTCCTTCTCGTGGGTTTTATATAAAATAGTTTTGACTTCAAACATAATTGAATCATTCATAAGCACACAAAGGTCTTCCTCAGCCTCGGGTATATCAATCAAATTATTCCCTTCATATCTTCTATTCACATCACTAAACTGTTCCATCTAACGTTGCCTTTCTTCATCTTCTGTTGTTATAACGAATCCATATCTCTTATTTGGCCCCATAGGAATATCATTAACAATTCTATTAGCATTTCTTCCATCATAGCCACTCCCTGGATTCATTTCTTTGTCACCCTATTTGCTGTTCTGTTTAAATATTCTCTCCAGTCCTTCTGGAATTTCTTTTCACCTCACTGTCAATACTGGAATACATAGCACGCTGTACCTTGTTATTGACCTTACATCTCAGAAAACTTTCAACAATTAATTAATGTGTTTGTGTCCTTTTTATAGTAACTCAAGTATCATTTTATATCCATGGCTTTCTCTTGTTAGTGCATGCCCCAGAACTTCACTACCAACTGTGATAAATTTTCTTCAAATCACACCATTTTTCGTTAACTCTCTGTTCTTCCTCTGTGCTCATCTTCTGGAAGCCATTTTTTTTTTTCGAAAACTAGATATTCTATCTGCATTTATGTTATGTTCTTTCCCTTTTTACTTGGCAATAACGAGCGGGTGGTAGCTACTAACATACGAACTTTTAAACTTATTACACTTCCTAAAGTACTCATTCTCTCTTTATTAATTTCTATGTGATCCAACTGATTTTTGTAATTAATACAAGGTGAAGTCCTTGTGCTTGAAAAGATTACTTCTAATAGGAAGAATTTTTATTGAACAAGAACCTCAAAAAAAAAGGGCTCCATTTTAAATTGTAACGTCGCCAAGACCCTCAACACCAATCACGTTCGCTATATCTTCATTTTTCCTTCTAACTTCAGCATGAAGGACACCAACCAAAAATCTTCACATCTTTCTGGGATTTCGTCTTTTATACTTTGAGTTATCATTAGTATTTATCTTTCCTTTCTTCAAGGAAATCATTTGTTGGTGCATAGCAAACGATAACACGCGTATTGCACTGCTTTGATTTAAACTTTGGAATTATCAATTTAATATTTAGAGCTCTCCTCTACGTTAATGCCTCTTCTGCTCTAGGTGTCATCATCATCCCTACCCCTTCTCTTCCAACTACATCCATTCTTTTTTTAATATATGTATATATATATATATATATATATATATATATATATATATATATATATATATATATATATATATATATATATATATATATATATATTTATATATAAATATATATATATAAATATATATATATATATATATATATATATATATATATATGTATATATATATATATATATATATATATATATATATATATATATATATATATATATATATATATATATATATATATATATATATATATG
>NC_090734.1:22769840-22772340 GCF_036898095.1 Palaemon carinicauda | reverse complement strand
GCCAATAATGTTGAATCGCAATGCTATCCCTAGGGCCAGGGAAACGGCGTTGTATATTACGACTCAGTACCCCGCTCATAAATGTGGATTTCATGAGATTCAGGTAATAAGAGTTTGTGGCAGGCATAAATACTTCTATTTGTGTTCGATCTACGGAATCCTGACATGAATGACTCTATCTTTGATTGTCTTCCTACCATTATGGCTAAGATACAGGATGATGGTAGTAAGGCCTCCTTTCATTTCAATGCTCACCATATGTAGTGGTTAAATTCTGTTTCTCCTACCGATCGCCATGGATTAAGAGCTTTAGACTTTGCCTCTAAATCAGGCTGTGAGCAAATCATATGTGGAGCCACTCAAAGGTCTGGTAACTGCTTGGACCTCGTATACACCGACTCCTCAAGTGTTATAACAAGTGAGTTGGTTCTCCAGTAAGGACATCTGATTAGGCCTTGATTTCATTAGTAGTGAAGACCAGGCAGCCTGTCCCTGAGGTATCTTACATATGTAAAATTTATATGAAATTTAAAGCACACTGGAATGGGATTTTGCATTATCTTTTGGGCTTCAATTGGTCACAATTGTATAGTAGTGTTGAATCTGCAGTCCCTTTGAATGAGAATCTATTCAATATAATTGATGGCCGCATCTCTTTTCGTGTACAAAGGTACCGAGTGGGGGACATAACGTGGTTCAATGATGATTGTAGACGTGCTTATATGAAGAAGCAGGAGGCCTATCTTCTTTGTAAGAGTAACAGATCAGATTTGACCTGGAAAAACTATACTCGGCTGAGAGCTTTGGCTCAGAAAATTTATGCTTTAAATAAATAAGAATACAATTTGACCCTAAAAGAAACCCTTCCTGGTAAAACTCAGGAGCTTAAGTGCTTAAATCTTCACTCTTTTGGTGTAGATGCAACAGTTCCTCCTTTATTTAAACCAGATGGCTCTGTCACTCACTATCCAAAGGAAAAGGCAACCCTTTTGGCAGATGTGTTTGCCAGCAAGCAGAATAATGGGGACTAGAACTTCCTCATTCCTGATTTCCTGTGGGTAACTAACTAGTTTAGCTTTTCAATTTTGTGAAATTGAAGCTCTCTTGATGGACCTTGATGCTTATAGAGTTATAGACCCACATGGTATTTTTCATTTGTTTTTTTATAAAGACTACAGATTTCTTAGCTCCAAAGTTCTCTGTTATATTGCCCAAGTTAACAAGAAGAGGAGTTTTTACCACTTGTTGGAGAATTGGTAATGTTACTTCACTATGTAAATGTGTTTGTGAGAGCTCAAATCCTACTGATTACCGCACAATTTTATTATTTATAGATTTTGAACATATTTTGGCCAATCGTCTTAATAGCTTTGCTGAAGTGGATCATCGGTTCCCTAGATTGCAATTAGGTTTTCATAAAGGTCTCGGAGTATATAATGCCCTTCTTACAGTCTACAATGCTGTACAGAAAACACTTGAGTGTGGGCAGGAAGTTTATATGGCCTTGATTTTAGTGCTGCCTTTAGCCGTGTTAATCTTGATTCCCTTGTTTTCAATATCAAACAGTTGGGAATGGGTGAGTCGTTTCTTAGTATCATTATTGAATTTTTAATTAATAGACCACAAAGAGTTGTTCTTGATGGGCACCATAGTGAGTATAGAAATGTGATATCTGGTATTCCTCAGGGTATTGTTCTATGACCATTACCTTTCATACTTTATACACATGACATGTGATATAGTCTAGAGAAAAAGCTTATTGCATATGCAGATAATACTACTCTCTTTGCATCAATTCCATCTCCTGAATGTATATCTGGGGTTGCTGAATACCTCAATAGAGATCTAGCTAAAATTAGGGCATGGTGAAAATAATGGAGTATGAAGTTGAATCCTAATAAAACTCAAAGCATGATTGTAAGTAACTCAAAGACCGTGGCTCCTCAACATTCGGATATCAGCATTGATAATATTTCTTTAACTTTGTTTGATTCTTTTACAATTTTATGTGTGATTCTCGACATCAAATTTGCTTTTGAGAAACACGTTAGGTCTATGTCTTCTTTAATTTCAAAATAAAATGGGCTTATTGAGAAAGTCATTCAAGATTTTTTTTTTTTTTTATCAATCTATTCTGAAGAAGTGTTTTAATTCTTTCATTCAACTTTGTTTCCAGCATTATTCTCCTGTCTTTTTTATAATTATGACAATCGTTTGCGTTCAGATCTTCCCAGACAGTTCCATTCTGTTCATAATACTACAGTAGGTATGCAGTTAATTCTAATAGTTAGGCCTTCTCCATCATGAGGCTCAATACTACCTAGTACTCTAGAAGTTATATTGCAGCTGTGACCAAGTTGTGGAATGATCTCTCTAATCGAGTAGTTGAATAAGTATAACTTCTAAAGCTCAAACACGCAGAAAATGTTTTTATGTTGAACAGGCTTACATAAGTCCTTTTATAGTTTGTATATGTAATATCTGTTTTAATATTTTTATT
>NC_090734.1:22752340-22757340 GCF_036898095.1 Palaemon carinicauda | reverse complement strand
CTCCTCCTTTACCTATTGATATGAAGAGCATGTTAGATTTCGTTAGTCAATTCAATTTATCAACTCCTTCACGTTGCATAATCCCCATCCATGTAGGAACGAGTCTTCTAAGTTTTCTAATGTCTTGTGGAGTCCAGTTGAAACTTTGTTGAAATAATCCCTTATGGTGAGTGCAAAGGGCATGCCCAAATTTTCTCCATCGACTCTTTATCATAATATCGTCTCATATGGAAATCGAATAATCTATCTTATAGTCTCATTTCTAATCCTATCCTGCCATTAAACTCCCAATATTTTTGTAAAGGCTTTGTTTTTATATATACAAAATATGTTGTATATTACTTCATTATCATACCACGAAGAATGTCCATACTGCAACACAGATCTCACTAAAATGATAAATAGCCTTATTTTTATATGTAATTTCCAGAAATTTGATTTCCTAATTTTACTTAACCCAGGCATTGCCTAGATTGACTTTTTTCAAATCTTTCAATAAACTTCGATTCTAATAGCCCTCTATTGGAGATCATAGTTCTCAAATACTAAAATGATTTTACCTCATTAATCCGTTTTCCTTCCAAATATATTTCAGCTTCCATTGCATATTCCGTTCTCACCATCACTCTCTTTCTTCTCTTTATCTTGAGCCCAAAATCTTGACATATGTCATGCATTCCGGTAAAAAATAATTGCAAATCATATTGGGCTTTGTTAATGAGGAAAGCGTCATCAGCATACCCTAGTCAGCTAATTTCCTTTTTCCAATCGAGTTCAATCCTTCTTCACCATGCCCAACTTTTATGCATTACAAATCCCATGAAGAGGATGAAAAACATAGGCGACAAAAAATTCCCTTGAAGTACTCTGCTGCTCACTGGAAATATATTTTAGGGAACTCCACTAACATTATCTTTGCACTTACTACCCTCATGAACAGACTTAATGAAATATACACATGTATGAGGAGCTTCAAAATAACGCAGGACTTGCCACAAAATTGGTTGTTGTACAAGATCAAAGGATTTTTCATAGTCCACATATGCCCTAAAAAGTGGATTTTCATATTATATACATTACTGTACAACATGTCTTAAACTGAAAATTTGGTCAGTACATCATCCTTTCCTAAATCCCGCTTTTTTTATCTACCATGTTTTCATCAATCTTTCTCGCTAGCCTATTTAGAATAACCATACTATTTATTTTCATGACTACTACCGTAAGTGTGATGCCTGTGTACTTATTGCAATCAACCAGCTCTCCAGCAGCATTCTTTATTTTTACAGCAGATTACTGAATAACACCTTGCGCATTAAAATTTACTAACACACGCTCCTTCATATCCCTTCACATAAGCTTGCAATTATACACCGCTAAAATCACTATAAAGGTATTGTTTATGACGAATGATAATATTTATATTCCCCCAAAATTATTGCCTCTATCTATTTCTTTATCTTTTCATCCATATCTTGTCCGCTGCTAAATCAACCATATATTTATCACTCCTCGGCAATAATCTACATTGAAGCTTTGTATGATAACAAAATAGGAACATATTTAGAATTATTAGTGGAAAACGTTACCTGACATATCTGGTTCTATGTATATATATATATATATATATATATATATATATATATATATATATATATATATATATATATATATATATATAAATATATATATATATATATATATATATATATATATATATAAATATATATATATATATATATATATATATATATATATATATATATATATATATATATATATATATATATATATGTGTGTGTGTGTGTGTGTGCATTTATATATATATATATATATATATATATATATATATATATATATATATATATATATATATATATATATCCTTTTACCTGAATATATTATTAAAAATCTAAATTATTTAAATTCTTTTTCTAGCATGAACAAAGTTATGGTTGCAAACTCTGGTAAAGAAAATTATATATATATATATATATATATATATATATATATATATATATATATATATATATATATATATATATATATATATATATATATATATATATATATATCATTTTACCTGAATATATTATTAAAAATCCAAATTATTTAAATTATGGGAAATCTGCATCCCCTTCTATTCTTGTATGTATGTGTCTTTATGCATAAATCTTACATAGGAAATTTTCCAACAGTTGAAGCTCTCCGCTACGATTTTTTTTTAAATGCTTGAAAGAAGAAAAACAGAGTGACTCTATAAAGAATATTTGAGAAGGATCTGGTCGTCAATAGTATTTCATTGCAGCTGAAAAAGATTTTGTTGACCATTGCAGTCATCTGTGGAAAGATCGGGAAGGGTAAGAGACAGATTATTGTAGGAGCAAACATTCGGGTGAAGGTAAAGTTGCTTTTGCCTCAGTACTACACTTTCACATTCTGATACTAGAATATCACTGATATTATTGTTGGTTAAGATGCGTATATTTCATTTGTTTTATAATCATTATTATATTGCATTAGTTCCTTTTTCATAACCATACTACACCCATATAACTGCTAATCGGGAAATCCAGTAAGTACTTCTTATGGAAAGAATTAATACTTCATAACAATTTATCATACCTATTTATGATCAACTTCAAAGCCCTTTTCCTCAACATAAGTGTAACCTTACAGGCATATGTCATGTGGACAGAAACAGTACTTTTTCAAAACCCTACATTCAATTTTTGTAATATTCTTTTTGCAAACACTTTTCATCACAATTAGGGGAACTTCTTGAAACTTTTTTTTTCTCCCCTAAAAGCAATGGGTTTCAACAATATTATTCTTTTGTTAAGTAATGTTCTGTAGTTATATGGTAAAAGTAGTATATTTCCATGTTAACTTACACCAGACTACTCTGAATAATCAGGACTTTACATTTAAAATTGGTACCTCGCTATTCTGATAAATATGATTATGGGCAAGCTTATAACGAATTTTACTGAAATAATTGAGAAATTCACGCCCAGGCAAGGTGGTGATAGCCAAATCGAGGTGGACAGTGACATCCCAGGCTCCATTGATAATAAAACCTTCAACGCAGGTCGCACTCTCGACTTTGAGGATAAGGAACTATTGTATAAAGCCACATATGGGAAGTTTAAAGGACGGATTTGCTTAGAGTTTTGTTTATCTCAGATTCACTTAATTACCTTTATCGATATTTAGTAATTTTTATCTACTTATAATACTTACCACATAAATATGCTTACTCATCTAACTATTACCTTCATTTACCTAATATTTCTTACTGTGTCACATTTGGGAGGACCGAAGTATTTCCTAGTTCTTGAAACCAAACATATGGACTAAGAAGATTGAGCAACCACCCCATTCTTCCCCCCCCCCCCCACCAATGAAAAAGTTCAGGGGTATCATGATTTAACAAAAGGAACTTCGCTAAATTTATTAGCCCAATACTATCGAGGTTGAATATAGAAAGCGGAAATCTAGGACTTGAAATGAATATGAGTAAAACTGAGCTAATGCTCAATGAATATGAAGACAATAAATAAGGGTTATGGTCTAACCTTAATACATTGTTAATGAATATACCTGCTGTTGATAAACAACGTTTCCGCAGGACATGGAACGGAACACAAGAGAAGGGTTATCAAAGGATGCAAAGCTTTTGATAAACATAATGAGATTATGATGAGTAAAATGTTCCTTTCTCTAAAAGGGAAATATTTATTCAGCTGGTCTATTATCATCACCTCATGCATCATAAAATTAGAGCCTTACTTAAACTTTAGAACATAAGCTAGTTATAACTTGAAGAGCTATATACTATACAAATTAATGATAAGATTGACATTAAGAGAAAGAGAAAGGAGGAGCATGGATAAGAGAGCAAACTAAAATAGAATTTATTATACAAACATGCTAGAAAAAGAAATGGACATAGTGGGACATAACAAAAATGTCGGATAATAAACGGACATTAAGAATAACAAAATGGATCATGAGATATTGCCAAAAAAAAAAAAAATTAAAAAAAATGGAGAAGGAAGAAAAGACCATGGTTAGCGGGAGCTAAAAAAATTACTGGGTATAGACTGGTATAGAAGGATCATAAAACGGACGTGAGTGGAAAGACATGTCTGAGGCCTTTGTCCTATAGTGGGCTATTCATGGCAGATAATGATGCGCACACACACACACACCCACACACACACACACACACACACACACACACACACATATATATATATATATATATATATATATATATATATATATATATATATATATATATATATATATATATATATATATATATATATATATATATATATATATATGTATATATATATATATACATATATTTATAAAGATATATATATATATATATATATATATATATATATATATATATATATTTATATATATTTATATATATATATATATATATATATATACATATATATATATATATATATATATATATATATATATATATATATACATATACATACATACATATATATATATATATATATATATATATATATATATATATATATATATATATATATATATATATTTATATATATATATATATATATATATATATATATATATATATATATATATGTATATGTATATATATATATATATATATATATATATATATAAATATATATATATATATATATATATATATATATATATATTGTCAGAATTGTCTTTAATTTTGCCAGAAAAGATCAAAACACAATGGTGTAATTTAAGAGGATTAACAAAAAAAAAAAGAATAATTTACACATTTACAATGTCAGTTATAGTTCCCACTCGACAGGCACAATTAAAAGTAGGAAGACGTACCAAGAGGCTCCCAGTAGGTAGTAACAGGTACATACCAAGGTCTTTCAAGCTCTCTCCATGACTTGTCTCTATTTATGTTCTACTAAAATTCTAGAATCCAGATCAAACTGCAAATATATTTCTAC
>NC_090734.1:22744840-22747340 GCF_036898095.1 Palaemon carinicauda | reverse complement strand
CCATAAAAGACTTATGCGTGAAAAGGCAATCTGCAACAGTTTCTGTTATACTAAAGGAGGAGAGAAAGCTATAAACAAAATAAAAATACCGTTATAGAGCACGAGCGTTTGTGAAACTCTTGCGGTATAATACTCTACAGATTATTTTGAAGGGTCAACATATTAAATTCTCCATATGGTCAATCTAAGAAATCGGTATGAAAACTCTGGTCACTGGATTTTTGTATGGTTTATCATTATGGATGCAAGACATTTTTCTTGATGAGCAAAAGACAGGAAATAGATAAATGAAACAATCATATTTTTATATATCTGCAAAAAAAGAAAATAGTTGCTAAGTGTTATGTGTAGATTTTAATGAAAAAAAAAACATACTTTCCCTATACCAGCATAGTCATAGTCTTATATCTCAGAAAACCTTCACATATGCTTGTATTACTTTTAATTTATTCCATGTCTAGCAAGTAAAATGAAAGGTTTTATAAACATACTGATACGCTACTTTTTACTATAGGTTATCAGTGGCTGTCCATTTTAGATATAAGTAATATTAAATAGAATATATATGATTTCAAATTGGAAAGGTTATATTGAAATATTTTCCCTAACCTATGATGCTACCTAAAGGATCTCAGTTGGTATATAAAAGATTGAGGAGATAAATGGAAGCGGTGATAATAACTCCATTGGGAAAAGTACCGTTGCAATAAATCAAAGCTGAAATCCGTTAACGGTATCAAAGGATTACTCACGACTAGCCTGGATGGGAGGAACGCAATTCTATAGTGACTTTAGATTTGATGGCATCACTCAACTCTAGGTTTATGTCGTTTTCTGTTTGGTGTTGGTTTTCACAATGGTGCTCTGAGTAGTTTTGTGTTTGCTTCTCCTAAAATTTACATGAGACCCTCGAAGATCAAGACCGAACATATTGTTATTTATCTCAGAAATGTTGTTTATTGAGCAATCGAAAGGAGATATACTACTTACTTGCCTAGCATTGAAACAGTTTTCTTTCTATGTTGTAAAAAATAAAAATAAAGAAGAAATATCAGAAGCTCTGAAAGTAAGGGGACTGAAAACATTTCAGATTTTCCTGTAACGAAATAGTTGTGGTACAAATATTATGTTGAACCCATCAAATAATTTTTATGATATTTGATTGATTATTTATCCCATGACCATTCTGAAAGAAAAATTTATAACTAAAACTATTTCAATGAATAAAATTCCCCTGCTGGTATTCAACTCTTAAAACAAATCTATAGAAATTACAACTGAAATACGAGTAGGCATATCTGTTAAATCCCTGATGCCTAGCTTTTCATATAGCAGTCATGTATTCATTTGGAAATATATGTCCCTGTTGATAGTAAGCCAAGTCTTATAATATATGATTCAATGAAGGTTATGAAGTACAAGTGTCATGAATGACACTTTTGATTAGCAAACCTTGGTTACCGAATCTGAAAAAGAGACTGTGACTCTTTACAAGAAGTTTAAATATATATATATATATATATATATATATATATATATATATATATATATATATATATATATATATATATATATATATATATATATATATATATATATATATATATTTATCAGCTAAATTTGTGAATAAGATAATAAATAGAATATCATTTCATTAAACTCTAGGGTTTGGATATTTAGCACGTGGTTTGTGAATAGGTCTCTGGAAAATAACTACAATTTCATTTGCAGTACACTAAAGTCTGCCAACTTTCGGTTGCCTAATCATATAATCATGTCATAAAAGGAAAAGTACATTAATGCAACGACGAACAGTTTATATAGCTTTAAAAGATTGCTTACAAATATATTATAGTGAATGGAATGTGATATTACCAAAAGATTTATGTTTTAGTGTAAGTATATAACATACGAAGTAAAGTTAAAATGCTACATACATTGCGAAAAATACTGTTGCAATAAATCAAAGCTTAAAGACGTTAACGGTATCAAAGGATTACTCACGACTAACCTGGATGGGAGGAACAGGAGTGTATAGTGATATTAGGCTTTATGTCATTACTTGTTCCTAGGTTTATGTTCTTTTTTTGTGATATCTTTTTCGATGGTAGTCTGCGTAACATTGTTTGTCGCATTACTAAATATTACATAAAGCACAAAGGGATGAAGACCGAATATATTGTGATATGTTTAAGAACTTTGTACTGATCGTTCCAAAGTTATCCAACAGTGAGGATAAACGTACTGAATACCTATGGGTGGAATGATCACGGGCAAAATACCTAACAATAGTCTATTTTATATTTATTTTTCTTCTATTTTTAATTCCTCGTCGTTCTCTCATACATCCCTTTTCCTCTCTCTATCACTCTCCTTTCTTTGTATTTCTTCTTCTCGTGTTTTTTGTACTTTTCTTTCTCAAGATTCAGTGTCTATTCATGAAGATATTTTGTTTCATATTTCATCATTAACACCTCCTTCTACGCCTAATGGCACAAAG
>NC_090734.1:22732340-22737340 GCF_036898095.1 Palaemon carinicauda | reverse complement strand
TCATACATTTTTCTAAGAAATATTTTAGATAACAAAGATCTGTTGCAATTTTATATATTTTAGTGAACTCGTCCTCAATGTAATCTACGCCGACCTTCTGCAGGAATTCCCAGACATTTTCAAGCCCGAGCTCCGCCAATCGCCGGGATCCCCCTCCAAGCACGGGATCTAGCACCACATCACGACGAAAGGACCTCCTACACATGCCAAATTCCACCGCCTCCTGCCCCAGAATCTGAGGGACGCCAAACGCGCCTTTGAGGACATGGAACGCATGGGTATCTGTAAGAAAGCATTGAGCCCCTGGACATCTCCCCTCCACATGGTAAAGAAGCCTGATGGGACCTGGAGACCTTGCGGCGACTACAGGTGCCTCAACCTCATCACAATGCCCGACCTATACCCTCTGCCCAACATGCAGGACCTAACGAATGCATTGCGTGGCGTGGAAGACTTCACCAAGATGGACCTTCTCATGTCTTACTTCCAGGTCCCCGTATTTCCAGAGGACATTCTAAAGACTGCCATTGTGACACCGTTCGGATCCTACACCTTCGCATACTAAACCTTCGGTCTACATAATGCGGGGGCGACCTTCCAACGCCTAATGGATAGCATCCGGGGTGACCTACCATTCTGCGTCTGCTACGTCAACGACATCCATATATTCGCAAGGACCAAGGAGGAACACCGGAGGCATGTCCGCGCCGTTCTCAAACACCTGCAGGAGAATTGCCTGGTTGTACGTTCCGATAAATGCACGTTCGGCACTGACGGAGTGGACTTCCTCGGTCATCGCGTGCCCTCGAGTGGGGTAAAACCCATGACAACCAAGGTGGACGCCATCAGGAAGTTCCCGACACCTACAACCACCCGCCGCTTTCAGGAGTTCCTTGGGATGGTCAATTACTACAGGCGGTTCATCCCCAATATCGCACAGACCCTGACCCTCCTGGACGACGTCCTGAAGGGAAAGGCGAAGAAACTTGAGTGGGGTTCCCCACAACAACACGCATTCACCAGAACAAAGGATGCCCTCGCAAACGCCACCACCACAACGCCCCTCTGCGACTGACGACCGACGCCAGCAACGTCGCCTGTGGAGCTGTGCTGGAACAGCTCGTCGATGGTTCTCCATGACCGTTGACATTCTTCAGCAGAAAGCTGAAACCCACCGAAACAAGATACAGCACCTTCGACAGGGAGCTCCTCACCGTCTACCTCGCCATCCACCACTTCAGGTACATCCTGGAGGGCATACCCTTCACCATCGCGACGGACCATCAAAATCGACAGACGCATGGTCCTCCCGACAACAACGCCATCTTGCAGCAATGGCCGAATTCGGGTCCACCATAAGCTACGTTCCTGGAAAGAAAAAACCAGTCCCAGATGCCCATTCAAGGATTGAAATCGACGCCGTCCACCTGAGAATTGACTACGCCGACCTCGAATCCGAGCAGCGCAACGACCAAGAGGCACAGGATCACCTGACGGGGCAATCTACGCTCAAGATAACTGCAATTCCCCTCGGGCCAGCAGGAGTAACCATCCTCTGCGACACCAGCACCAGCCGACCACGTCCTTGGATTTCCTTTTTCTGCAGAAGTAAGATATTCAACATCATCCAAGGACTTTCACACCCCTCGGGACGCACCGCTGCTCACCTCCTGTCTGAGAAGTTCATCTGGCCAGGGATCAAAATGGACGCCAAGGAATGGGGAAAGACATGCATAAATTGCCAGACAAGCAAGATCAACCGTCACACCGAATCGGGGATAGGTGACTTTCCTCAACTGAAAAGGCGTTTTGGTCACATCCACATTGATGTCTTGGGACCTTTGCCGCCTTCGGGATCTGCTCGCTACCGGCTGACTATCATGATAGCACCACGAGGTGGTTGGAAATATCACCGATGACCGAAGCTACGACCCAAGTATGCGTGAAGACTTTTTGTCAAGCTGGGTGAGCAGATTTGGCGTTTCTGACGAAATCACGATGGACAGAGGCCCCGCTTTCCTGTTAGAGATATGGCTCGCTCTGGCAAACCTGATGGGAACGACGCTCCACAACACCATGGCGTACAACCTTGCAGCAAACGGCATGGTCGAATGAACTCATCGCGCCCTCAAGGTATCCCTGATGGCGAGCTGCACCGACACGGACTGGAAATCACGCCTTCCTTGGGTACTTCTCGGCCTTCGCACCGCCCCTTGCGCAGATGGCGAGCCATCGTCCAATGAAAAGGTTTACGGAGAGGCGTTCACATTTCCTGGCGAATTCTTTCCCACATCAACCGACGGCACGCTGCTGGATCACCTTAGGGACAACGCCAAGAAGTTCAGGCCATGTCTTAAAACTTACCAGGAAAAAACTAAGCATTTCAAGCCGAGGAACCTGGAAGACAGCGGATATGTTTTCGTCCGCTTCGACGCTCATCTACAGCTGCTGACCAGACCCTATCGCGGCCCCTACCGAGTCATCAGTAAAATGACGGAAGCCTTCCTTCTCGACTTGCATGGCCAAGAGGACTGGATCTCAATAGACCGCGTGAAACCAGCGTTTCCCAAAGGAAGTGAAACTGCCTCCACTGGACCTTGCAGATCCTGAGTGCCACCTCAAAACAAGATGCCTAATGAGAAGAAGAGCAACAAACGACGGCGAGAGGTAGCTATCCATACGCCGATCGCCAACGCGCCCCTTCGTTCAAAAACAAGAGGAGCCCTCCGACTCCCGAAACGATATGAAGACTAGTCTCATCAGCCTTCTACGCCGCCTGATGTCTCGGGGGGGGGGGGGGAGTACTTGTAAGGACATTGCTCCCTCCGTCATTTAGAATTCTCGTTGAATTCTCCATTTCTTTTGAATTCTCCTTTCGCAACACTGTGGCTAATTGTATATATTTATTTCCGCTCCCTCAGAGCAACAATTTTATGTATTTCTCTTTACATTGCATTATTTCATTAACTTGTATTCCGAGTATTTATACGTGTGAAGAAACACATTTTTTGACGGTTGGTTCTTGACAGATTGGCGACAAAAGCGCATGCTAGTCCGTCGGTATTTTGTAATATATTCTCGCACCTGTTTGAATAAACCTTCAGTTGTTGGTTTTTTATCAGTAAATTGTTGCCGGGGAATTGCTATTGGTAAATTCGCCTCATTCAGGGAAAAAAAAATATATAAATGTTAGCCTTTACTCAGGGATTTGAGGATTCGTTTTCTTTTATTATTTGACAATAAAAAACGGTTTCAATATCGTAGACATAAAAAATTCTCTAAAATTAATCTGTTTGGCATGTTTAAGTTCCGTCTTCTTTTATTCACTTAAAAATTTACTCCTTCCAGAAAACCTAATATTATTCAGCATAAAAAAAAACTTACAAATTATTATACACACAAACACGCACACACACAAACACACAAACACACACATGCACACAAACACACACACACACACACACACACACACACATATATATATATATATATATATATATATATATATATATATATATATATCTACACACACACATATATATATCCCCCTCCAAGCACGGGATCTACCACCACATCACGACGAAGGGACCTCTTACACATGCCAAATTTCGCCGCCTCCCGCCCCAGAAGCTGAGGGACGCCAAACGCACCTTTGAGGACATGGAACGCATGGGTAACTGTAAGAAAGCATTGAGCTGCCGGGCATCTCCCCTCCACATGGTAAAGAAGCCTGATGGGACCTGGAGACCTTGCGGCGACTACAGGTGCCTCAACCTCATCACAATGCCCGACCACTACCCTCTGCCCAACATGCAGGACCTAACGAATACATTGCGTGGTGCGAAACACTTCACCAAGATGGACCTTCTCATATCTTACTTCCAGGTCCCCGTATTTCCAGAGGACATTCTAAAGACTGCCATTGTGACTCCGTTCGGATCCTACACCTTCGCATACTCAACCTTCGGTCAACGTAATGCGGGGGCGACCTTCCAACGCCTAATGGATAGCATCCTGGGTGACCTACCATTCTGCGTCTGCTACGTCAACGACATCCTGATATTCTTAAGGATCCAAGAGGTACACCGGAGGCATGTCCGCGCCGTTCTCAAACACCTGCAGGAGAATTGCCTGGTTGTACGTTCCGATAAATGCACGTTCGGCGCTGAAGGAGTGGACTTCCTCGGTCATCGCGTGCCCTCGAGTGGGGTAAAACCCATGACAACCAAGGTGGACGCCATCAGGAAGTTCCCGACACCTACAATCACCCGCCGATTTCAGGAGTTCCTGGGGATGGTCAATTACTACAGGCGCTCCATCCCCAATATCGCACAGACCCTGTCCCTCCTGGACGACGTCCTGAAGGGAAAGGCGAGGAAACTTGAGTGGGGTTCCCCACAACAACACGCATTCACCAGAACAAAGGATGCCCTCGCAAACGCCACCACCACAACGCCCCTCTGCAACTGACGACCGACTCCAGCAATATCGCTTGTGGAGCTGTGCTGGAACAGCTCGTCGATGGTTCTCCACGACCGTTGACATTCTTCAGCAGAAAGCTGAAACCCACCGAAACAAGATACAGCACCTTCGACAGGGAGCTCCTCACCGTCTACCTCGCCATCCATCACTTCAGGTACATCCTGGAGGGCATACCCTTCACCATCGCGACGGACCATCAAAATCGACAGACGCATGGTCCTCCCGACAACAACGCCATCTTGCAGCAATGGCCGAATTCGGGTCCACCATAAGCTACGTTCCTGGAAAGAAAAAACCAGTCCCAGATGCCCATTCAAGGATTGAAATCGACGCCGTCCACCTGAGAATTGACTACGCCGACCTCGCATCCGAGCAGCGCAACGACCAAGAGGCACAGGATCACCTGACGGGGCAATCTACGCTCAAGATAACTGCAATTCCCCTCGGGCCAGCAGGAGTAACCATCCTCTGCGACACCAGCACCAGCTGCCCACGTCCTTGGATTTCCGCTTCCTGCA
>NC_090734.1:22719840-22722340 GCF_036898095.1 Palaemon carinicauda | reverse complement strand
TCTTTTAAATGGTGGTAATAGCAAAAATCCGGATCCGGATCCAGGTCATCTCCAAAATTCAATGGTGCCGTCCATGACCTAAGATCTTATGTGATGAAAATTTCGTAAAAAAAAAAAAAATAAAAAGATAAATGTTTGAATACTTCTGACGTAATCCTGTCCACAGATAGACAGAGAGACAGACAAACAGACTAAGATAATGCAAATCTGGATATAGAATCCGGATCCGGAACCGGATCATCTCCTAAAGGTAATGAAGTCGTCTATGGCCTAAGATATCTCTGTTTTGGAAATTTCGTTATAAGAATATTAATTACTTTTGACTATATAATTGAGATTACAAAAAAAATATAAATATGGATCCGAATCATCTCCAAAATATATTTTGGCCGTACATCACCTTATACATATATTTATATATATGCATATATATGTATATAAATATATATATATATATATATATATATATATATATATATATATATATATATATATATATGTATATATATATATATATATATATATATATATATATATATATATATATATATATATATATATATATATATATATATATATATATATATACAGTATATATATGTGTATATAAATATATATATATATATATATATATATATATATATATATATATATATATATATATATATATATATATACAGTATATATATGTATATATATATAAATATAAATATATATATATATATATATATATATATATATATATATATATATATATATATATATATATATATATATATATATCTGTGGTGAATTTTTCGACAAAATCTGTTGAGTAGTCTCGACGTAATTCTCTCCAAAGCCAAACAAACACAAACACAAATAATTGGATAAATACACTATTTTATAACCTCATTGGCGGGGGAAATTGAAAGGAGAATTCCGAAGCAGAATAATTCGTACTATGCACAAATTATTTGTATTGCTAAATTGATTCTTTCGTTGAATGGACTAATCAAAGTTTTCTAAAACTTTGTTGTATGTTCAGAAAATTGTAACCAACAAAACCAATATTAGATCACTTTGATATTTCTTACTTCTAAGATTGATGTGACATCCTCTATAAAAGTTTAGTTAGATCGGTGTTACTCTATGGCGATGACAATATAGGAGAAGATCATAAGGAAGAGACTCAGAGATGAAACAACAATTGGTGAGGAACAATTTGGATTTATGCCTGGAAGAGGGACTGTAGAAGATATATTTACTTTTAGGTAGATGATAAAAAACATCGGAAGAAACAGAGAGAATTCTATATGGTCTTTTACGGGAATGTTGATAGGGATGTGTGGGGTGACAAGAAGAGATAAGATACGGAAGGAAGTAATTAGGGGTACCACTAGAGTTAGAAAACTAACAGATAAGATCCAAGAAAGTAGACTCAGGTAGTATGGTCATATCATGAGAAGAGATGAACTGTACACTGGGGTGAGGGTGATGGAAATGGAGGTACAGGGAACGAGAAGGAGAGGGAGACCAAAGCAAAGATGGATGGACTGTATCAAGGATGACCTTCGATCAAAGGGATTACCCGGTGATGAAGTGTGGGGTAAAGGTAGGTGGAGAAAGCTAGTCAGAAACTTCGACCCCACATAAAAGTGGGAAAAGATGAAGACAAAGAAGAAGAGGGTGTTACTGTATGGACATGAGCCATGGTATGAAAATGAAACCATCTCCAATAGATTTAGTAGATTTCACAACAGAACCCTCAGAAGGATATCGGCAGTTGAATGGCAAGACAGGATTACAAAAAATAAATAAAAGAAAGATTACTCGATTGCCATATGTGGATGGATCACGCAGAGTGGTAGATGGAAATGGTTAAAGCATGCTCTTTGCACTCCCCGAGAAAAGTTAGTTCACTAAACTTTCAGCTGGTCTCAGCAAGGGACTATATGACATGGAAAACCCAGGCCTACATGGCTAAGGACTATGAAGCCCAAAGTAGATGATGAATGGAGGAGTATTGAATTAAGAGCTCTAGAAACCCCATTGCGTTAATAGCCGTAAGAAGAGATAAAGACAAAACACACACACACACACACACACACACACATATATATATATATATATATATATATATATATATATATATATATATATATATATATATATATATATATATATATATTATCATTATTATTATTATTATTATTATTATTATTATTATTATTATTATTATTATCATCATCATCCAAGCTACAACCCTAGTTGGAAAAGCAAGATGCTATAAGCCCAGGGGCTCCAACAGGGAAAAGTAGCCCAGTGAGGAAAGGAAATAAGGAAATAAATAAATTAAGAGAACAAATTAACAATAAATCATTCTAAAATAAGTAACAACGTCAAAACAGACATGTCATATATAAACTATTAACAACAACAAAAACAAATATATCATAAATAAATTATAAAAAGTCTCATGTCCGCCTGGTCAACAAAAAAGCATTTGCTCCAACTTTGA
>NC_090734.1:22692340-22707340 GCF_036898095.1 Palaemon carinicauda | reverse complement strand
TATTAGTAGAAGAGAGCTAAAAATACGATTGAAAGAAGAAGAGTGAAAAAAATTCTTCACACCCTGGGGATAAAGGGGAGAAAAAAGGGAGAGGGGTTAGTTCCGGCAAATGTGATTCAACTACTTGTTAGTATGAGCGAGATAAGCTTACTGGCTGAATGATGAGTGAAGTTGTTCTTCAACGTCCGTTTAAAGTTAACAAAACGCTGTTAACGTTAATTGAAATCAATCGGGTCAAAAGTTATGCTTTCACGTGAATTTGGGGAATATTGAACCACGCAGGCAATGCTTCACGGAAGCGTTAAGTTAAGTATATGATCAGTTTTAACTTTAAACGTACGATGCAATAATATTAGAACGATTGAAAGTACTCAATTCTTCCCACCCTAGGGGTACGGATAGAGCAAACAAAATGTAAGCCAATAACGGTCGAGTTCAGCAACAAGTCCGGCCAATGACAAATTAAAAATTATGGGGGTGAATCCCAATCCCAGTCTGACACCCAACATTTTACATGAAATGTCTTTACATATAAAATGACTGGCGTGATGAAAGCTTTGAATTTGTCGCCTGACAAAAGGAGAAAAGTTACCTCCTTCTCGGCGTTAAAAGGTGAAAAGTTATTTGACACTAGCCTGAATGATAAATCGAGACAAACTAGGTCTATGGGGACATCGTATTTCTGACAGCTAAGGTCTTGGATGTCATCTTCAAGGGAAACGTTGGAAAGGGGAACATTAATAACAAAACTTATATTCAGCACGAGCTGAAGGATGTCAGGGGGATTGTAATAAAATGACAAATTGTCAAGGCAAAAATTAAATTTACGTTTTAAAGTTAAAGCATGGGATTGGCCGAAAAAATGCTGCTGAATGACTTGGAAAAAATAATAAAGGCTTGCAGTTGCGCCATATAAGACTGAATGAAAATAATGAATGGTGTTCATGGTACCGTTATCCTCAAGCAAGGTGAATCGTAAACAGACTCTAAGCTCCGGTGCTAGGTCTACACGTGTGACCTTCGCTAAATCCGCCGTCAGCGCAAAAGGTTCCTTTCTGACAACTGAAGTCTTAACCTTGCGGTCACGCGCCTCATTCTGAGAGCGGGTTTCAAATTTTGACATGGATGTTTTAGCGTCAACACGGGTTGGAGCGGATGTTATGGGCTTAAAGATAGGACAATCAGGCAACGTGAGCACTGGTCCATGGGATAGTACAGTTTCAGTTATTGAATTTAACGGTACAGGCCTCTGCTGGCCATCACGCACACGGTTAAGTTGGGTGGTATTTGTGCTACCACGAGGGGGGTCCATGTTAAGATAATGAATGGTTTCTCCTCCGGGACGAACTGTCACCGGCGGCAAAGACAAAGGGGGTTGAGGGCGATCAAACGCTGGCGGCTTAATGTTTGGAGAGGAGGACAGAGCATGTGGGGCTGACACAAAATTACTAATCGTATGCCGTGTTGGCAACATAGTACTGGAACGTGACGATTGAACAGGTTAGGGAGTTGATGCAAAATTAATTACATTGTGCTTTACTGGCGAGAAGTTAGAAGTTACAATTAAGGGACGTGTCACTGAAGGTGTCGCCTTTGAAAAAGAATTAGACTGATAAGCTTTAATTATTAAATTAGGATGAGCCATGAGGCTATTAAAAGCAATCTCAATTTTACTTGAACAGGCAGCAAGCACGGGATAATTTAATTTAACAATGGGATGGTCGTAATGACGTCTCCAAAAATTCTTGTAATTAAAAAGTTCGTCTTTTACTTTACCAATAAGGGTTTTAAAATGACTTACGGCTTCTGGACCCATGCTGGGAAAATCTACAGAAGCAAGAACATGAAGTGCTAGGTCTGAGTCCTCACACACAAAGGTGAATGTTAATTCCTGTTCCTTAAGCCTTGCGTTAATCTCCTCGGGGCTGAGCGATTCCGCCTTAAGCGGTGGGGGATGTTTACGTTAAAAGTGAAGTCCGCCATCTTTGAATGACCACGTTTGATGAACGGATTCGTAAAAAAAAACAAAGGACAAATCTGAATGTTCAAAGGAACGTGAAAATGAAACTACAAATTTGCAAGTGTGATAAATGAATATTTAAATTTACTCATGATGGGGGAATAAGTTAAATGGACCAAAAACATATAAATCATGAAATTACTTTAAAATTCAAAGTGACCGGGTCCAACAAAGCAGACGATGCCCAGGTCACGTGACTTTAGACTTTACTAAACAGAATTATATACACACGTGGGGACAATGACTAATTAAGTTACTTTAAAGTAGAATATATTAGAAAGCACATGGGCTAATGAATTCAAGGATTCAAGTTAAAAGTTAAAATAACAGGTCGAGGCTGACACTGTTGTGATGATTTCACAATTACGGGAGCACTAAGACGACCACTGATCTATTCAAAATGTAGATAGGGACACAAGGCAACGACTTTAAAGTGCACTCTCGTGGAGGCTAAACAAATATAAAATTTCCCTCACGCGGAGGTAAAACAAAAATATCCTCGCTAAAGGACAAAAATAATATCTCCTCGCTAAAGGAAATTAAATGGACTACACACAGTAATTCACTTACGGTAGCAAACAATTACGCACCCTTAGTTTGGGCTGTAAACAAGATCCGCCATCTCGGAATAAACACGTGGAATGAAACGAACTTGGTGAAATCAAGTTTCTACGTTACTCGTAAGAAGACTTAAAATTATGTTACGCCAATTCGCTCGGTAGGACAAGGATATGTGCTAGGTATACAGGGAACGTTAGTTAGAAAGGTTAAGGTTGGTTAGGGAAGGTAAACGACACAAAGGAAGGTAGACCAAGGTACAAAATGTTACAAATTATATGCTTAGCTAGCAAAATTAGTTGACAGAACGAGTACACCGGCGCTCTAGCTGAGCAGTAAACACGGGCGTCTGAACAACAAAAAACCTTAGTTCAAGTAGCTTGGAACTTTCTGGTATAAATGGAATCCGCCACACGTGGGTGAACGGATCCGAGACAAGGTGAAGTTCCTACGACAAATTCTAGTCTTTCTGTAGAGAACATTCAAGCAACAAATTAACCTGGTTACGTAGTTCTTTCCTTAAATACGCGGTCGATACAAAAAGATCATGATGATTACAAATTTCTCTTCCCAATTAAAGTCTGGGCATTACACATTCGACAAACTGGCTGTGTGCGTCTGGGTAAGTGATATAGCAAGTTACTATATGCTTAATCAAGCTGATTAATTACGTTAATGCTTCACAAGTCAAAGGTAAAAGATCCGGTTCGAAAGACCACTCGTGTGGAGAATTTTTTAATGTTATGTTCTGAGTGGGAACTTAGTCCGGGAAAGTCTCCTTATAACAGTTACATAAAGTTCAACAGGGGAGGATATGAGCACTTACTCTCGGGGCACAGACACCCTACTAATACTTTACTGTCAAAATTCACTAACCATCACTCTTTAAATACAAAAGAGGAAATTTTACTGTCCAGAGGCCGGAGAACTCCACACGTAGGATTAACAATAATTTATGGCCTACTCTAGCTTTGTCAGGTCTATAGTCATCTCATTCTCAGGCTCTGTTCCGGCTCCGTCCCAGCTACCCCAATGAGATGCTGGACAGGTATTTTACGTTAATGTAATGAAGACAAAATCCTAAATGGGAGCAGTGATGTAAAGTACTTTAAAAGTTTAAAGATAAGGATCTTTACCTTCGAAGCAAATATATTAATGCAAAGTTCCTCGCTGTTACCACCTATAGACTTACTCTTCAAATATTCCCAGTTTAAACATTAAATAAATTAGGGAGCAAAAATACTAAGAAGGTTTAACTAACCTACTATGAGATTCAGGGCCTCTGTAACACGGTTTTTTCGCAATAACTTTTTTTCTATGAATTTCATAAATATAACACTTAATCAGAATGCACATTATATCTACACATAAATTTTTACTATATTCTGCATTACGTAGGTTGAATAAATTTGGTACTTTATTAAGTAAAAGTGACGATTTTTGAAGACGGGCCAACTTACTCAGAGAAAAGGTTTCGAACGCACTCGTTACGTAACTTATGACGGCATTTCTTCTCTCTTTCTCGATCGATGATTGGCTATACGTAACGAAGGCTATACCTCTGCCAACAATAACACAAAAGTGTAAATAAAAGCAAAGCAGTACACCTTTATGAACTCTGAAACCTCTCCACTGAGAATTGTCATAATAAACAAACGAACAAAATATGTTAATAAATACAAAAACACTTCGATTATAGGTCTAACTCCCAGAATAAGTTTCCTAAGAAATTACAGTCTACTTTATAGGTCACAATCAGATTGACAAGGTGTATGGATTAGTTGGTAATTTTCAAAAACGTAGTAGACCAGCTTGATTTGATAACTGCTATATCCAATGTCCAGTAATTTTTATTTATTGTCTAGCTACCTACGTATTTACTGTAAAAAAGAAAAAAAAATAAATAACTGGTACCATATTTTGGCTTTAAACCTTCACCAGTAATTGTCGTCAGAATGATGACTTCACGAGGCTCCACCCACTTTGGCCTCGTTGTAATTCAGGATAACACTGAAGGCTATCATGGGCATTGTTGGATTAGAAAATTTAAATTCTGGCTAAAAAAATAATTTTTCGAGTAGTTGTAAGAAGTGGTAAATGATCCTCAAGGATCCCAGCAGTTGGCCTAAACGTTTAATTCATGTATAGTACTGTTACGGCACTACTGCTACAGTACAGTAGTATTACTACGCTAGCACAAATACCCCACCCACATTTATGTATCGTTCCGCCATTCATAAAGTCTTTGTCATATTCTTTCACTGTGCAATAAACCATGGCCTCCTCGGAAATTAGGTTTAACTTTAGATGATAGGTTATTTCATTAAGCTGACAAATTATGGCAACTGGGTATGTTATTGCCGATGTTGAAGCTAAATATAAAGTATGGTATCATTCCTTCATTGCATTATCATCTTTACTACTATTTGTTTTGCTACATGTAGTAATTATTTTAAAGGATAAATGAATTATGTTCACTTCACTTCTATAAATTACCATTAGATGTACAAATAAAACTCCTAAAACTATTCAGGATTTATTTATAAAATGCAGTCATGCCCAAAACATAGCTAACACGGTTAGTCTGATGGAGATTTTAGCACAAAAATCTTATTTTAACAAAAATAGTTATATAAAGACTGTTTACATACAATCCCTCTCTTTCTCTCTCTTTTGGTGGCATAGTGAATAGTTAATAGAAATGTTCAAAAGACTGAATGACATTACAAGTATTATAATCCTGTTACGCTAAATACAAATCAGACTATAAACATTGGATTTAAACTAGAAACTGAATAATTACCTATTCAGGCTATAGTAAATATGGCCACGGGCTTTCTCTTGACTGTATAAAGTTGCAAGTCGTAAGACAAATGCAGTTTTGCAACCACGGGGGCAATTCCAAATCCTGTTAGCCATTCTTGACTGTTATGGGTTTCAGAGCCGATGGAAGAAGTTGAATGGGTGTCTGGTGGATGGGCGGGGCAAAATTTTGTCAAAAGGTGTTTACATTGCTTACGTAGTGAATGTTTTCGACTCTTGGCTCGTTATTACTGGCCATGGCGTCGGCTAGATCATTTTTACTCTATAAAAATTAAAACTATTGTGTTTAGGTTATTGATAATGCTGACAAAATTTGTGTGTGGTTGTAAAATATACACATGTCAACTTTCAGCTACATCCGATGCTTTGATAAGGAGCAAAGTCCAAAAAACCGTGTTACAGAGGCCCTGAATCTCATAGTAATATTGATTTATTCACAAATTTACATTAAAGGAAAACGGTCATCTTAACAACACAAAAAATGGTATCAAAAGAAATGCAATTCAAATAATGAAAAATAGTTGATTAGACACGTGGTCTGCAATAATAAAAAATCGAAATGGGGTCGGACACGTGGCCCATGTGACCCAGAGACTGTGTTAGTCTCCAAGCAAGAAATAATAATGGAAAAATATTTACACACAATCCCACCGCACACAGTCCGAATAGTGTAAAAGCCAGGTTCCATATCAAGTTAAAATTAGTCTAAGCTAAATTATGGGGGAATAACTATGGCCATTAATATAGTACCTGCACTCCTTTGAGATTAGTCCTATGCCCGTGATAGCTGTTGACCTGGTTGTCGCACTTATTGGCACTTTGCACTCTTTTCTGGCCCACCCCAAGATCCTTTTTCTGGTAATATGGTTCCCTGGTTCCACTCCTTCACTGCTCCAGCCGGCAGTCGCAGGACTCCTTGATGAGTCACGTTTTGGGAGAGGGGGTGAGCCAGAGGTGCACAGGCAGGTCAGTAGGCCAGGGCGGCTTCTAGTTGAATGGGCTTGACGCTAAGGTCGAAGAGATCACCTGGCTTCACCAAAAAAGTGACGGTCATGATGCGCGCGGTAATCCATTGGGGGTGCCATATCGGGACTTCAGGACAGGGCAATGTATTGTTGCAAGGAGTGCAGAGGAGGCAGGATTTTGTACTAAATACTTTAGAGAAATCTTGCTGCTCTAATGGAGTTTATATACACAACAATCCTACCTATTGTGGCTTGCTAAAAATTAATAATTTAAATGATTAATCAGCAATGGACTGGTGCGATGGGCATACATCTTAAAATTAACAAACCTTAATTGGTATTGAGAAATATAAGATGCATTAATTCAGCAGTATTGAAATTTATATAAAAATTCAGTTTAGGAATTTAATCTCGACCCACGTAGTTTAAGGAAAGAACCAACATACGCCGTGGTTACACTAAGGCCCTCTATTGTGCGTATCTACGCTGTGACGTCACGAGCATGGTGTGCGCCACTGTCAACAAGTTTAAGTTTAGATTAGTCCTTCCTATGTTTCGTTAAAGAAAACTAGATGTAGGAGAGAATGTTTAAGGGGTAGCTATAGTATTAGTAGAAGAGAGCTAAAAATACGATTGAAAGAAGAAGAGTGAAAAAAATTCTTCACACCCTGGGGATAAAGGGGAGAAAAAAGGGAGAGGGGTTAGTTCCGGCAAATGTGATTCAACTACTTGTTAGTATGAGCGAGATAAGCTTACTGGCTGAATGATGAGTGAAGTTGTTCTTCAACGTCCGTTTAAAGTTAACAAAACGCTGTTAACGTTAATTGAAATCAATCGGGTCAAAAGTTATGCTTTCACGTGAATTTGGGGAATATTGAACCACGCAGGCAATGCTTCACGGAAGCGTTAAGTTAAGTATATGATCAGTTTTAACTTTAAACGTACGATGCAATAATATTAGAACGATTGAAAGTACTCAATTCTTCCCACCCTAGGGGTACGGATAGAGCAAACAAAATGTAAGCCAATAACGGTCGAGTTCAGCAACAAGTCCGGCCAATGACAAATTAAAAATTATGGGGGTGAATCCCAATCCCAGTCTGACACCCAACATTTTACATGAAATGTCTTTACATATAAAATGACTGGCGTGATGAAAGCTTTGAATTTGTCGCCTGACAAAAGGAGAAAAGTTACCTCCTTCTCGGCGTTAAAAGGTGAAAAGTTATTTGACACTAGCCTGAATGATAAATCGAGACAAACTAGGTCTATGGGGACATCGTATTTCTGACAGCTAAGGTCTTGGATGTCATCTTCAAGGGAAACGTTGGAAAGGGGAACATTAATAACAAAACTTATATTCAGCACGAGCTGAAGGATGTCAGGGGGATTGTAATAAAATGACAAATTGTCAAGGCAAAAATTAAATTTACGTTTTAAAGTTAAAGCATGGGATTGGCCGAAAAAATGCTGCTGAATGACTTGGAAAAAATAATAAAGGCTTGCAGTTGCGCCATATAAGACTGAATGAAAATAATGAATGGTGTTCATGGTACCGTTATCCTCAAGCAAGGTGAATCGTAAACAGACTCTAAGCTCCGGTGCTAGGTCTACACGTGTGACCTTCGCTAAATCCGCCGTCAGCGCAAAAGGTTCCTTTCTGACAACTGAAGTCTTAACCTTGCGGTCACGCGCCTCATTCTGAGAGCGGGTTTCAAATTTTGACATGGATGTTTTAGCGTCAACACGGGTTGGAGCGGATGTTATGGGCTTAAAGATAGGACAATCAGGCAACGTGAGCACTGGTCCATGGGATAGTACAGTTTCAGTTATTGAATTTAACGGTACAGGCCTCTGCTGGCCATCACGCACACGGTTAAGTTGGGTGGTATTTGTGCTACCACGAGGGGGGTCCATGTTAAGATAATGAATGGTTTCTCCTCCGGGACGAACTGTCACCGGCGGCAAAGACAAAGGGGGTTGAGGGCGATCAAACGCTGGCGGCTTAATGTTTGGAGAGGAGGACAGAGCATGTGGGGCTGACACAAAATTACTAATCGTATGCCGTGTTGGCAACATAGTACTGGAACGTGACGATTGAACAGGTTAGGGAGTTGATGCAAAATTAATTACATTGTGCTTTACTGGCGAGAAGTTAGAAGTTACAATTAAGGGACGTGTCACTGAAGGTGTCGCCTTTGAAAAAGAATTAGACTGATAAGCTTTAATTATTAAATTAGGATGAGCCATGAGGCTATTAAAAGCAATCTCAATTTTACTTGAACAGGCAGCAAGCACGGGATAATTTAATTTAACAATGGGATGGTCGTAATGACGTCTCCAAAAATTCTTGTAATTAAAAAGTTCGTCTTTTACTTTACCAATAAGGGTTTTAAAATGACTTACGGCTTCTGGACCCATGCTGGGAAAATCTACAGAAGCAAGAACATGAAGTGCTAGGTCTGAGTCCTCACACACAAAGGTGAATGTTAATTCCTGTTCCTTAAGCCTTGCGTTAATCTCCTCGGGGCTGAGCGATTCCGCCTTAAGCGGTGGGGGATGTTTACGTTAAAAGTGAAGTCCGCCATCTTTGAATGACCACGTTTGATGAACGGATTCGTAAAAAAAAACAAAGGACAAATCTGAATGTTCAAAGGAACGTGAAAATGAAACTACAAATTTGCAAGTGTGATAAATGAATATTTAAATTTACTCATGATGGGGGAATAAGTTAAATGGACCAAAAACATATAAATCATGAAATTACTTTAAAATTCAAAGTGACCGGGTCCAACAAAGCAGACGATGCCCAGGTCACGTGACTTTAGACTTTACTAAACAGAATTATATACACACGTGGGGACAATGACTAATTAAGTTACTTTAAAGTAGAATATATTAGAAAGCACATGGGCTAATGAATTCAAGGATTCAAGTTAAAAGTTAAAATAACAGGTCGAGGCTGACACTGTTGTGATGATTTCACAATTACGGGAGCACTAAGACGACCACTGATCTATTCAAAATGTAGATAGGGGCACAAGGCAACGACTTTAAAGTGCACTCTCGTGGAGGCTAAACAAATATAAAATTTCCCTCACGCGGAGGTAAAACAAAAATATCCTCGCTAAAGGACAAAAATAATATCTCCTCGCTAAAGGAAATTAAATGGACTACACACAGTAATTCACTTACGGTAGCAAACAATTACGCACCCTTAGTTTGGGCTGTAAACAAGATCCGCCATCTCGGAATAAACACGTGGAATGAAACGAACTTGGTGAAATCAAGTTTCTACGTTACTCGTAAGAAGACTTAAAATTATGTTACGCCAATTCGCTCGGTAGGACAAGGATATGTGCTAGGTATACAGGGAACGTTAGTTAGAAAGGTTAAGGTTGGTTAGGGAAGGTAAACGACACAAAGGAAGGTAGACCAAGGTACAAAATGTTACAAATTATATGCTTAGCTAGCAAAATTAGTTGACAGAACGAGTACACCGGCGCTCTAGCTGAGCAGTAAACACGGGCGTCTGAACAACAAAAAACCTTAGTTCAAGTAGCTTGGAACTTTCTGGTATAAATGGAATCCGCCACACGTGGGTGAACGGATCCGAGACAAGGTGAAGTTCCTACGACAAATTCTAGTCTTTCTGTAGAGAACATTCAAGCAACAAATTAACCTGGTTACGTAGTTCTTTCCTTAAATACGCGGTCGATACAAAAAGATCATGATGATTACAAATTTCTCTTCCCAATTAAAGTCTGGGCATTACACATTCGACAAACTGGCTGTGTGCGTCTGGGTAAGTGATATAGCAAGTTACTATATGCTTAATCAAGCTGATTAATTACGTTAATGCTTCACAAGTCAAAGGTAAAAGATCCGGTTCGAAAGACCACTCGTGTGGAGAATTTTTTAATGTTATGTTCTGAGTGGGAACTTAGTCCGGGAAAGTCTCCTTATAACAGTTACATAAAGTTCAACAGGGGAGGATATGAGCACTTACTCTCGGGGCACAGACACCCTACTAATACTTTACTGTCAAAATTCACTAACCATCACTCTTTAAATACAAAAGAGGAAATTTTACTGTCCAGAGGCCGGAGAACTCCACACGTAGGATTAACAATAATTTATGGCCTACTCTAGCTTTGTCAGGTCTATAGTCATCTCATTCTCAGGCTCTGTTCCGGCTCCGTCCCAGCTACCCCAATGAGATGCTGGACAGGTATTTTACGTTAATGTAATGAAGACAAAATCCTAAATGGGAGCAGTGATGTAAAGTACTTTAAAAGTTTAAAGATAAGGATCTTTACCTTCGAAGCAAATATATTAATGCAAAGTTCCTCGCTGTTACCACCTATAGACTTACTCTTCAAATATTCCCAGTTTAAACATTAAATAAATTAGGGAGCAAAAATACTAAGAAGGTTTAACTAACCTACTATGAGATTCAGGGCCTCTGTAACACGGTTTTTTCGCAATAACTTTTTTTCTATGAATTTCATAAATATAACACTTAATCAGAATGCACATTATATCTACACATAAATTTTTACTATATTCTGCATTACGTAGGTTGAATAAATTTGGTACTTTATTAAGTAAAAGTGACGATTTTTGAAGACGGGCCAACTTACTCAGAGAAAAGGTTTCGAACGCACTCGTTACGTAACTTATGACGGCATTTCTTCTCTCTTTCTCGATCGATGATTGGCTATACGTAACGAAGGCTATACCTCTGCCAACAATAACACAAAAGTGTAAATAAAAGCAAAGCAGTACACCTTTATGAACTCTGAAACCTCTCCACTGAGAATTGTCATAATAAACAAACGAACAAAATATGTTAATAAATACAAAAACACTTCGATTATAGGTCTAACTCCCAGAATAAGTTTCCTAAGAAATTACAGTCTACTTTATAGGTCACAATCAGATTGACAAGGTGTATGGATTAGTTGGTAATTTTCAAAAACGTAGTAGACCAGCTTGATTTGATAACTGCTATATCCAATGTCCAGTAATTTTTATTTATTGTCTAGCTACCTACGTATTTACTGTAAAAAAGAAAAAAAAATAAATAACTGGTACCATATTTTGGCTTTAAACCTTCACCAGTAATTGTCGTCAGAATGATGACTTCACGAGGCTCCACCCACTTTGGCCTCGTTGTAATTCAGGATAACACTGAAGGCTATCATGGGCATTGTTGGATTAGAAAATTTAAATTCTGGCTAAAAAAATAATTTTTCGAGTAGTTGTAAGAAGTGGTAAATGATCCTCAAGGATCCCAGCAGTTGGCCTAAACGTTTAATTCATGTATAGTACTGTTACGGCACTACTGCTACAGTACAGTAGTATTACTACGCTAGCACAAATACCCCACCCACATTTATGTATCGTTCCGCCATTCATAAAGTCTTTGTCATATTCTTTCACTGTGCAATAAACCATGGCCTCCTCGGAAATTAGGTTTAACTTTAGATGATAGGTTATTTCATTAAGCTGACAAATTATGGCAACTGGGTATGTTATTGCCGATGTTGAAGCTAAATATAAAGTATGGTATCATTCCTTCATTGCATTATCATCTTTACTACTATTTGTTTTGCTACATGTAGTAATTATTTTAAAGGATAAATGAATTATGTTCACTTCACTTCTATAAATTACCATTAGATGTACAAATAAAACTCCTAAAACTATTCAGGATTTATTTATAAAATGCAGTCATGCCCAAAACATAGCTAACACGGTTAGTCTGATGGAGATTTTAGCACAAAAATCTTATTTTAACAAAAATAGTTATATAAAGACTGTTTACATACAATCCCTCTCTTTCTCTCTCTTTTGGTGGCATAGTGAATAGTTAATAGAAATGTTCAAAAGACTGAATGACATTACAAGTATTATAATCCTGTTACGCTAAATACAAATCAGACTATAAACATTGGATTTAAACTAGAAACTGAATAATTACCTATTCAGGCTATAGTAAATATGGCCACGGGCTTTCTCTTGACTGTATAAAGTTGCAAGTCGTAAGACAAATGCAGTTTTGCAACCACGGGGGCAATTCCAAATCCTGTTAGCCATTCTTGACTGTTATGGGTTTCAGAGCCGATGGAAGAAGTTGAATGGGTGTCTGGTGGATGGGCGGGGCAAAATTTTGTCAAAAGGTGTTTACATTGCTTACGTAGTGAATGTTTTCGACTCTTGGCTCGTTATTACTGGCCATGGCGTCGGCTAGATCATTTTTACTCTATAAAAATTAAAACTATTGTGTTTAGGTTATTGATAATGCTGACAAAATTTGTGTGTGGTTGTAAAATATACACATGTCAACTTTCAGCTACATCCGATGCTTTGATAAGGAGCAAAGTCCAAAAAACCGTGTTACAGAGGCCCTGAATCTCATAGTAATATTGATTTATTCACAAATTTACATTAAAGGAAAACGGTCATCTTAACAACACAAAAAATGGTATCAAAAGAAATGCAATTCAAATAATGAAAAATAGTTGATTAGACACGTGGTCTGCAATAATAAAAAATCGAAATGGGGTCGGACACGTGGCCCATGTGACCCAGAGACTGTGTTAGTCTCCAAGCAAGAAATAATAATGGAAAAATATTTACACACAATCCCACCGCACACAGTCCGAATAGTGTAAAAGCCAGGTTCCATATCAAGTTAAAATTAGTCTAAGCTAAATTATGGGGGAATAACTATGGCCATTAATATAGTACCTGCACTCCTTTGAGATTAGTCCTATGCCCGTGATAGCTGTTGACCTGGTTGTCGCACTTATTGGCACTTTGCACTCTTTTCTGGCCCACCCCAAGATCCTTTTTCTGGTAATATGGTTCCCTGGTTCCACTCCTTCACTGCTCCAGCCGGCAGTCGCAGGACTCCTTGATGAGTCACGTTTTGGGAGAGGGGGTGAGCCAGAGGTGCACAGGCAGGTCAGTAGGCCAGGGCGGCTTCTAGTTGAATGGGCTTGACGCTAAGGTCGAAGAGATCACCTGGCTTCACCAAAAAAGTGACGGTCATGATGCGCGCGGTAATCCATTGGGGGTGCCATATCGGGACTTCAGGACAGGGCAATGTATTGTTGCAAGGAGTGCAGAGGAGGCAGGATTTTGTACTAAATACTTTAGAGAAATCTTGCTGCTCTAATGGAGTTTATATACACAACAATCCTACCTATTGTGGCTTGCTAAAAATTAATAATTTAAATGATTAATCAGCAATGGACTGGTGCGATGGGCATACATCTTAAAATTAACAAACCTTAATTGGTATTGAGAAATATAAGATGCATTAATTCAGCAGTATTGAAATTTATATAAAAATTCAGTTTAGGAATTTAATCTCGACCCACGTAGTTTAAGGAAAGAACCAACATACGCCGTGGTTACACTAAGGCCCTCTATTGTGCGTATCTACGCTGTGACGTCACGAGCATGGTGTGCGCCACTGTCAACAAGTTTAAGTTTAGATTAGTCCTTCCTATGTTTCGTTAAAGAAAACTAGATGTAGGAGAGAATGTTTAAGGGGTAGCTATAGTATTAGTAGAAGAGAGCTAAAAATACGATTGAAAGAAGAAGAGTGAAAAAAATTCTTCACACCCTGGGGATAAAGGGGAGAAAAAAGGGAGAGGGGTTAGTTCCGGCAAATGTGATTCAACTACTTGTTAGTATGAGCGAGATAAGCTTACTGGCTGAATGATGAGTGAAGTTGTTCTTCAACGTCCGTTTAAAGTTAACAAAACGCTGTTAACGTTAATTGAAATCAATCGGGTCAAAAGTTATGCTTTCACGTGAATTTGGGGAATATTGAACCACGCAGGCAATGCTTCACGGAAGCGTTAAGTTAAGTATATGATCAGTTTTAACTTTAAACGTACGATGCAATAATATTAGAACGATTGAAAGTACTCAATTCTTCCCACCCTAGGGGTACGGATAGAGCAAACAAAATGTAAGCCAATAACGGTCGAGTTCAGCAACAAGTCCGGCCAATGACAAATTAAAAATTATGGGGGTGAATCCCAATCCCAGTCTGACACCCAACATTTTACATGAAATGTCTTTACATATAAAATGACTGGCGTGATGAAAGCTTTGAATTTGTCGCCTGACAAAAGGAGAAAAGTTACCTCCTTCTCGGCGTTAAAAGGTGAAAAGTTATTTGACACTAGCCTGAATGATAAATCGAGACAAACTAGGTCTATGGGGACATCGTATTTCTGACAGCTAAGGTCTTGGATGTCATCTTCAAGGGAAACGTTGGAAAGGGGAACATTAATAACAAAACTTATATTCAGCACGAGCTGAAGGATGTCAGGGGGATTGTAATAAAATGACAAATTGTCAAGGCAAAAATTAAATTTACGTTTTAAAGTTAAAGCATGGGATTGGCCGAAAAAATGCTGCTGAATGACTTGGAAAAAATAATAAAGGCTTGCAGTTGCGCCATATAAGACTGAATGAAAATAATGAATGGTGTTCATGGTACCGTTATCCTCAAGCAAGGTGAATCGTAAACAGACTCTAAGCTCCGGTGCTAGGTCTACACGTGTGACCTTCGCTAAATCCGCCGTCAGCGCAAAAGGTTCCTTTCTG
>NC_090734.1:22687322-22689822 GCF_036898095.1 Palaemon carinicauda | reverse complement strand
ATATATATATAATATATACAGTATATATAATATATTATATATATATATATATATATATATATATATATTATATATATATATATATATATATATATATATATATATATATATATATACAGTATATATATATATATATATATACATATATATATATATATATATATATATATATATATATATATATATATATATATATATATATATATATCTGTGGTGAATTTTTCGACAAAATCTGTTGAGTAGTCTCGACGTAATTCTCTCCAAAGCCAAACAAACACAAACACAAATAATTGGATAAATAACACTATTTTATAACCTCATTGGCGGGGGGGAAATTGAAAGGAGAATTCCGAAGCAGAATAATTCGTACTATGCACAAATTATTTGTATTGCTAAATTTATTCTTTCGTTGAATGGACTAATCAAAGTTTTCTAAAACTTTGTTGTATGTTCAGAAAATTGTAACCAACAAAACCAATATTAGATCACTTTGATATTTCTTACTTCTAAGATTGATGTGACATCCTCTATAAAAGTTTAGTTAGATCGGTGTTACTCTATGGCGATGACAATATAGGAGAAGATCATAGGGAAGAGACTCAGAGATGAAACAACAATTGGTGAGGAACAATTTGGATTTATGCCTGGAAGAGGGACTGTAGAAGATATATTTACTTTTAGGTAGATGATAAAAAACATCGGAAGAAACAGAGAGAATTCTATATGGTCTTTTACGGGAATGTTGAGAGGGATGTGTGGGGTGACAAGAAGAGATAAGATACGGAAGGAAGTAATCAGGGGTACCACTAGAGTTAGAAAACTAACAGATAAGATCCAAGAAAGTAGACTCAGGTAGTATGGTCATATCATGAGAAGAGATGAACAGTACACTGGGGTGAGGGTGATGGAAATGGAGGTACAGGGAACGAGAAGGAGAGGGAGACCAAAGCAAAGATGGATGGACTGTATCAAGGATGACCTTCGATCAAAGGGATTACCCGGTGATGAAGTGTGGGGTAAAGGTAGGTGGAGAAAGCTAGTCAGAAACTTCGACCCCACATAAAAGTGGGAAAAGATGAAGACAAAGAAGAAGAGGGTGTTACTGTATGGACATGAGCCATGGTATGAAAATGAAACCATCTCCAATAGATTTAGTAGATTTCACAACAGAACCCTCAGAAGGATATCGGCAGTTGAATGGCAAGACAGGATTACAAAAAAAAAAAATAAAAGAAAGATTACTCGATTGCCATATGTGGATGGATCACGCTGAGTGGTAGATGGGAAATGTTAAAGCATGCTCTTTGCACTCCCCGAGAAAAATTAGTTCACTAAACTTTCAGCTGGTCTCAGCAAGGGACTATATGACATGGAAAACCCAGGCCTACATGGCTAAGGACTATGAAGCCCAAAGTAGATGATGAATGGAGGAGTATTGAATTAAGAGCTCTAGAAACCCCATTGTGTTAATAGCCGTAGGAAGAGATAAAGACAAAACACACACACACATATATATATATATATATATATATATATATATATATATATATATATATATATATATTATCATTATTATTATTATTATTATTATTATTATTATTATTATTATTATTATCATCATCCAAGCTACAACCCTAGTAGGAAAAGCAAGATGCTATAAGCCCAGGGGCTCCAACAGGGAAAAGTAGCCCAGTGAGGAAAGGAAATAAGGAAATAAATAAATTAAGAGAACAAATTAACAATAAATCATTCTAAAATTAGTAACAACGTCAAAACAGACATGTCATATATAAACTATTAACAACAACAAAAACAAATATGTCATAAATAAATTATAAAAAGTCTCATGTCCGCCTGGTCAACAAAAAAGCATTTGCTCCAACTTTGAACTTTTGAAGTTCTACTGATTCAACCACCCGATTAGGAAGATCATTCCACAACTTGGTCACAGCTGGAATAAAACTTCTAGAGTACTGCGTAGTATTGAGCCTCGTGATGGAGAAGGCCTGGCTATTAGAATTAACTGCCTGCCTAGTATTACGAACAGGATAGAATTGTCCTGGGAGATCTGAATGTAAAGGATGGTCAGAGTTATGAAAAATCTTATGCAACATGCATAATGAACTAATTGAACGACGGTGCCAGAGATTAATATCTAGATCAGGAATAAGAAATTTAATAGACCGTGAGTTTCTGTCCAACAAATTAAGATGAGAATCAGCAGCTGAACACCAGACAGGAGTACAATACTCAAAACAAGGTAGAATGAAAGAATTAAAACACTTCTTCAGAATAGATTGATCACCGAAAATCTTGAAAGACTTTCTCAATAAGCCTATTTTTTGTGCAACTGAAGAAGACACAGACCTTATATGTTTCTCAAAAGTAAATTTACTGTCTAGAATCACACCTAAAATTTTGAAAGACTCATACATATTTAAAGAAACATTATCAATACTGAGATCCGGATGTTGAGGAGCCACCGTCCTTGACCTACTTA
>NC_090734.1:22654822-22677322 GCF_036898095.1 Palaemon carinicauda | reverse complement strand
AAAATCCAAAATGGGAGCAGTGATGTAAAGTAGTTTAAAAGTTTAAAGATAAGGATCTTTACCTTCGAAGCAAATATATTAATGCAAAGTTCCTCGCTGTTACCACCTATAGACTTACTCTTCAAATATTCCCAGTTTAAACATTAAATAAATGAGGGAGCAAAAATACTAAGAAGGTTTAATTAACCTAATATTGATTTATTCACAAATTTACATTAAAGGAAAACGGTCATCTTAACAACACAAAAAATGGTATCAAAAGAAATGCAATTCAAATAATGAAAAATAGTTGATTAGACACGTGGTCTGCAATAATAAAAAATCGAAATGGGGTCGGACACGTGGCCCATGTGACCCAGAGACTGTGTTAGTCTCCAAGCAAGAAATAATAATGGAAAAATATTTACACACAATCCCACCGCACACAGTCCGAATAGTGTAAAAGCCAGGTTCCATATTAAGTTAAAATTAGTCTAAGCTAAATAATGGGGGAATAACTATGGCCATTAATGTAGTACCTGCACTCCTTTGAGATTAGTCCTATGCCCGTGATAGCTGTTGACCTGGTTGTCGCACTTATTGGCACTTTGCACTCTTTTCTGGCCCACCCCAAGATCCTTTTTCTGGTAATATGGTTCCCTGGTTCCACTCCTTCACTGCTCCATCCGGCAGCCGCAGGACTCCTTGATGAGTCACGTTTTGGGAGAGGGGGTGAGCCAGAGGTGCACAGGCAGGTCAGTAGGCCAGGGCGGCTTCTAGTTGAATGGGCTCGACGCTAAGGTCGAAGAGATCACCTGGCTTCACCAAAAAAGTGACGGTCATGATGCGCGCGGTAATCCATTGGGGGTGCCATATCGGGACTTCAGGACAGGGCAATGTATTGTTGCAAGGAGTGCAGAGGAGGCAGGATTTTGTACTAAATACTTTAGAGAAATCTTGCTGCTCTAATGGAGTTTATATACACAACAATCCTACCTATTCTGGCTTGCTAAAAATTAATAATTTAAATGATTAATCAGCAATGGACTGGTGCGATGGGCATACATCTTAAAATAAACAAACCTTAATTGGTATTGAGAAATATAAGATGCATTAATTCAGCAGTATTGAAATTTATATAAAAATTCAGTTTAGGAATTTAATCTCGACCCACGTAGTTTAAGGAAAGAACCAACATACGCCGTGGTTACACTAAGGCCCTCTATTGTGCGTATCTACGCTGTGACGTCACGAGCATGGTGTGCGCCACTGTCAACAAGTTTAAGTTTAGATTAGTCCTTCCTATGTTTCGTTCAAGAAAACTAGATGTAGGAGAGAATGTTTAAGGGGTAGCTATAGTATTAGTAGAAGAGAGCTAAAAATACGATTGAAAGAAGAAGAGTGAAGAAAATTCTTCACACCCTGGGGATAAAGGGGAGAAAAAAGGGAGAGGGGTTAGTTCCGGCAAATGTGATTCAACTACTTGTTAGTATGAGCGAGATAAGCTTACTGGCTGAATGATGAGTGAAGTTGTTCTTCAACGTCCGTTTAAAGTTAACAAAACGCTGTTAACGTTAATTGAAATCAATCGGGTCAAAAGTTATGCTTTCACGTGAATTTGGGGAATATTGAACCACGCAGGCAATGCTTCACGGAAGCGTTAAGTTAAGTATATGATCAGTTTTAACTTTAAACGTACGATGCAATAATATTAGAACGATTGAAAGTACTCAATTCTTCCCACCCTAGGGGTACGGATAGAGCAAACAAAATGTAAGCCGATAACGGTCGAGTTCAGCAACAAGTCCGGCCAATGACAAATTAAAAATTATGGGGGTGAATCCCAATCCCGGTCTGACACCCAACATTTTACATGAAATGTCTTTACATATAAAATGACTGGCGTGATGAAAGCTTTGAATTTGTCGCCTGACAAAAGGAGAAAAGTTACCTCCTTCTCGGCGTTAAAAGGTGAAAAGTTATTTGACACTAGCCTGAATGATAAATCGAGACAAACTAGGTCTATAGGGACATCGTATTTCTGACAGCTAAGGTCTTGGATGTCATCTTCAAGGGAAACGTTGGAAAGGGGAACATTAATAACAAAACTTATATTCAGCACGAGCTGAAGGATGTCAGGGGGATTGTAATAAAATGACAAATTGTCAAGGCAAAAATTAAATTTACGTTTTAAAGTTAAAGCATGGGATTGGCCGAAAAAATGCTGCTGAATGACTTGGAAAAAATAATAAAGGCTTTCAGTTGCGCCATATAAGACTGAATGAAAATAATGAATGGTGTTCATGGTACCGTTATCCTCAAGCAAGGTGAATCGTAAACAGACTCTAAGCTCCGGTGCTAGGTCTACACGTGTGACCTTCGCTAAATCCGCCGTCAGCGCAAAAGGTTCCTTTCTGACAACTGAAGTCTTAACCTTGTGGTCACGCGCCTCATTCTGAGAGCGGGTTTCAAATTTTGACATGGATGTTTTAGCGTCAACACGGGTTGGAGCGGATGTTACGGGCTTAAAGATAGGACAATCAGGCAACGTGAGCACTGGTCCATGGGATAGTACAGTTTCAGTTATTGAATTTACCGGTACAGGCCTCTGCTGGCCATCACGCACACGGTTAAGTTGGGTGGTATTTGTGCTACCACGAGGGGGGTCCATGTTAAGATAATGAATGGTTTCTCCTCCGGGACGAACTGTCACCGGCGGCAAAGACAAAGGGGGTTGAGGGCGATCAAACGCTGGCGGCTTAATGTTTGGAGAGGAGGACAGAGCAGGTGGGGCTGACACAAAATTACTAATCGTATGCCGTGTTGGCAACATAGTACTGGAACGTGACGATTGAACAGGTTAGGGAGTTGATGCAAAATTAATTACATTGTGCTTTACTGGCGAGAAGTTAGAAGTTACAATTCAGGGACGTGTCACTGAAGGTGTCGCCTTTGAAAAAGAATTAGACTGATTAGCTTTAATTATTAAATTAGGATGAGCCATGAGGCTATTAAAAGCAATCTCAATTTTACTTGAACAGGCAGCAAGCACGGGATAATTTAATTTAACAATGGGATGGTCGTAATGACGTCTCCAAAAATTCTTGTAATTAAAAAGTTCGTCTTTTATTTTACCAATAAGGGTTTTAAAATGACTTACGGCTTCTGGACCCATGCTGGGAAAATCTACAGAAGCAAGAACATGAAGTGCTAGGACTGAGTCCTCACACACAAAGGTGAATGTTACTTCCTGTTCCTTAAGCCTTGCGTTAATCTCCTCGGGGCTGAGCGATTCCGCCTTAAGCGGTGGGGGGATGTTTACGTTAAAAGTGAAGTCCGCCATCTTGGAATGACCACGTTTGATGAACGGATTCGTAAAAAAAAACAAAGGACAAATCTGAATGTTCAAAGGAACGTGAAAATGAAACTACAAATTTGCAAGTGTGATAAATGAATATTTAAATTTACTCATGATGGGGGAATAAGTTAAATGGACCAAAAACATATAAATCATGAAATTACTTTAAAATTCAAAGTGACCGGGTCCAACAAAGTAGACGATGCCCAGGTCACGTGACTTTAGACTTTACTAAACAGAATTATATACACACGTGGGGACAATGACTAATTAAGTTACTTTAAAGTAGAACATATTAGAAAGCACATGGGCTAATGAATTCAAGGATTCAAGTTAAAAGTTAAAATAACAGGTCGAGGCTGACACTGTTGTGACGATTTCACAATTACGGGAGCACTAAGACGACCACTGATCTATTCAAAATGTAGATAGGGGCACAAGGCAACGACTTTAAAGTGCACTCTCGTGGAGGCTAAACAAATATAAAATTTCCCTCACGCGGAGGTAAAACAAAAATATCCTCGCTAAAGGACAAAAATAATATCTCCTCGCTAAAGGAAATTAAATGGACTACACACAGTAATTCACTTACGGTAGCAAACAATTACGCACCCTTAGTTTGGGCTGTAAACAAGATCCGCCATCTCGGAATAAACACGTGGAATGAAACGGACTTGGTGAAATTAAGTTTCTACGTTACTCGTAAGAAGACTTAAAATTATGTTACGCCAATTCGCTCGGTAGGACAAGGACATGTGCTAGGTATACAGGGAACGTTAGTTAGAAAGGTTAAGGTTGGTTAGGGAAGGTAAACGACACAAAGGAAGGTAGACCAAGGTACAAAATGTTACAAATTATATGCTTAGCTAGCAAAATTAGTTGACAGAACGAGTACACCGGCGCTCTAGCTGAGCAGTAAACACGGGCGTCTGAACAACAAAAAACCTTAGTTCAAGTAGCTTAGAACTTTCTGGTATAAATGGAATCCGCCACACGTGGGTGAACGGATCCGAGACAAGGTGAAGTTCCTACGACAAATTCTAGTCTTTCTGTAGAGAACATTCAAGAAACAAATTAACCTGGTTACGTAGTTCTTTCCTTAAATACGCGGTCGATACAAAAAGATCATTATGATTACAAATTTCTCTTCCCAATTAAAGTCTGGGCATTACACATTCGACAAACTGGCTGTGTGCGTGTGGGTAAGTGATATAGCAAGTTACTATATGCTTAATCAAGCTGATTAATTACGTTAATGCTTCACAAGTCAAAGGTAAAAGATCCGGTTCGAAAGACCACTCGTGTGGAGAATTTTTTAATGTTATGTTCTGAGTGGGAACTTAGTCTGGGAAAGTCTCCTTATAACAGTTACATAAAGTTCAACAGGGGAGGATATGAGCACTTACTCTCGGGGCACCGACACCCTACTAATACTTTACTGTCGAAATTCACTAACCATCACTCTTTAAATACAAAAGGGGGAAATTTTACTGCCCAGAGGCCGGAGAACTCCACACGTAGGATTAACAATAATTTATGGCCTACTCTAGCTTTGTCAGGTCTATAGTCATCTCATTCTCAGGCTCTGTTCCGGCTCCGTCCCAGCTACCCCAATGAGATGCTGGACAGGTATTTTACGTTAATGTAATGAAGACAAAATCCAAAATGGGAGCAGTGATGTAAAGTAGTTTAAAAGTTTATAGATAAGGATCTTTACCTTCTAAGCAAATATATTAATGCAAAGTTCCTCGCTGTTACCACCTATAGACTTACTCTTCAAATATTCCCAGTTTAAACATTAAATAAATGAGGGAGCAAAAATACTAAGAAGGTTTAATTAACCTAATATTGATTTATTCACAAATTTACATTAAAGGAAAACGGTCATCTTAACAACACAAAAAATGGTATCAAACGAAATGCGATTCAAATAATGAAAAATAGTTGATTAGACACGTGGTCTGCAATAATAAAAAATCGAAATGGGGTCGGACACGTGGCCCATGTGACCCAGAGACTGTGTTAGTTTCCAAGCAAGAAATAATAATGGAAAAATATTTACACACAATCCCACCGCACACAGTCCGAATAGTATAAAAGCCAGGTTCCCTATTAAGTTAAAATTAGTCTAAGCTAAATAATGGGGGAATAACTATGGCCATTAATGTAGTACCTGCACTCCTTTGAGATTAGTCCTATGCCCGTGATAGCTGTTGACCTGGTTGTCGCACTTATTGGCACTTTGCACTCTTTTCTGGCCCACCCCAAGATCCTTTTTCTGGTAATATGGTTCCCTGGTTCCACTCCTTCACTGCTCCAGCCGGCAGCCGCAGGACTCCTTGATGAGTCACGTTTTGGGAGAGGGGGTGAGCCAGAGGTGCACAGGCAGGTCAGTAGGCCAGGGCGGCTTCTAGTTGAATGGGCTCGACGCTAAGGTCGAAGAGATCACCTGGCTTCACCAAAAAAGTGACGGTCATGATGCGCGCGGTAATCCATTGGGGGTGCCATATCGGGACTTCAGGACAGGGCAATGTATTGTTGCAAGGAGTGCAGAGGAGGCAGGATTTTGTACTAAATACTTTAGAGAAATCTTGCTGCTCTAATGGAGTTTATATACACAACAATCCTACCTATTCTGGCTTGCTAAAAATTAATAATTTAAATGATTAATCAGCAATGGACTGGTGCGATGGGCATACATCTTAAAATTAACAAACCTTAATTGGTATTGAGAAATATAAGATGCATTAATTCAGCAGTATTGAAATTTATATAAAAATTCAGTTTAGGAATTTAATCTCGACCCACGTAGTTTAAGGAAAGAACCAACATACGCCGTGGTTACACTAAGGCCCTCTATTGTGCGTATCTACGCTGTGACGTCACGAGCATGGTGTGCGCCACTGTCAACAAGTTTAAGTTTAGATTAGTCCTTCCTATGTTTCGTTCAAGAAAACTAGATGTAGGAGAGAATGTTTAAGGGGTAGCTATAGTATTAGTAGAAGAGAGCTAAAAATACGATTGAAAGAAGAAGAGTGAAGAAAATTCTTCACACCCTGGGGATAAAGGGGAGAAAAAAGGGAGAGGGGTTAGTTCCGGCAAATGTGATTCAACTACTTGTTAGTATGAGCGAGATAAGCTTACTGGCTGAATGATGAGTGAAGTTGTTCTTCAACGTCCGTTTAAAGTTAACAAAACGCTGTTAACGTTAATTGAAATCAATCGGGTCAAAAGTTATGCTTTCACGTGAATTTGGGGAATATTGAACCACGCAGGCAATGCTTCACGGAAGCGTTAAGTTAAGTATATGATCAGTTTTAACTTTAAACGTACGATGCAATAATATTAGAACGATTGAAAGTACTCAATTCTTCCCACCCTAGGGGTACGGATAGAGCAAACAAAATGTAAGCCAATAACGGTCGAGTTCAGCAACAAGTCCGGCCAATGACAAATTAAAAATTATGGGAGTGAATCCCAATCCCGGTCTGACACCCAACATTTTACATGAAATGTCTTTACATATAAAATGACTGGCGTGATGAAAGCTTTGAATTTGTCGCCTGACAAAAGGAGAAAAGTTACCTCCTTCTCGGCGTTAAAAGGTGAAAAGTTATTTGACACTAGCCTGAATGATAAATCGAGACAAACTAGGTCTATAGGGACATCGTATTTCTGACAGCTAAGGTCTTGGATGTCATCTTCAAGGGAAACGTTGGAAAGGGGAATATTAATAACAAAACTTATATTCAGCACGAGCTGAAGGATGTCAGGGGGATTGTAATAAAATGACAAATTGTCAAGGCAAAAATTAAATTTACGTTTTAAAGTTAAAGCATGGGATTGGCCGAAAAAATGCTGCTGAATGACTTGGAAAAAATAATAAAGGCTTGCAGTTGCGCCATATAAGACTGTATGAAAATAATGAATGGTGTTCATGGTACCGTTATCCTCAAGCAAGGTGAATCGTAAACAGACTCTAAGCTCCGGTGCTAGGTCTACATGTGTGACCTTTGCTAAATCCGCCGTCAGCGCAAAAGGTTCCTTTCTGACAACTGAAGTCTTAACCTTGCGGTCACGCGCCTCATTCTGAGAGCGGGTTTCAAATTTTGACATGGATGTTTTAGCGTCAACACGGGTTGGAGCGGATGTTACGGGCTTAAAGATAGGACAATCAGGCAACGTGAGCACTGGTCCATGGGATAGTACAGTTTCAGTTATTGAATTTACCGGTACAGGCCTCTGCTGGCCATCACGCACACGGTTAAGTTGGGTGGTATTTGTGCTACCACGAGGGGGGTCCATGTTAAGATAATGAATGGTTTCTCCTCCGGGACGAACTGTCACCGGCGGCAAAGACAAAGGGGGTTGAGGGCGATCAAACGCTGGCGGCTTAATGTTTGGAGAGGAGGACAGAGCAGGTGGGGCTGACACAAAATTACTAATCGTATGCCGTGTTGGCAACATAGTACTGGAACGTGACGATTGAACAGGTTAGGGAGTTGATGCAAAATTAATTACATTGTGCTTTACTGGCGAGAAGTTAGAAGTTACAATTAAGGGACGTGTCACTGAAGGTGTCGCCTTTGAAAAAGAATTAGACTGATTAGCTTTAATTATTAAATTAGGATGAGCCATGAGGCTATTAAAAGCAATCTCAATTTTACTTGAACAGGCAGCAAGCACAGGATAATTAAATTTAACAATGGGATGGTCGTAATGACGTCTCCAAAAATTCTTGTAATTAAAAAGTTCGTCTTTTACTTTACCAATAAGGGTTTTAAAATGACTTACGGCTTCTGGACCCATGCTGGGAAAATCTACAGAAGCAAGAACATGAAGTGCTAGGTCTGAGTCCTCACACACAAAGGTGAATGTTAATTCCTGTTCCTTAAGCCTTGCGTTAATCTCCTCGGGGCTGAGCGATTCCGCCTTAAGCGGTGGGGGGATGTTTACGTTAAAAGTGAAGTCCGCCATCTTGGAATGACCACGTTTGATGAACGGATTCGTAAAAAAAAACAAAGGACAAATCTGAATGTTCAAAGGAACGTGAAAATGAAACTACAAATTTGCAAGTGTGATAAATGAATATTTAAATTTACTCATGATGGGGGAATAAGTTAAATGGACCAAAAACATATAAATCATGAAATTACTTTAAAATTCAAAGTGACCGGGTCCAACAAAGTAGACGATGCCCAGGTCACGTGACTTTAGACTTTACTAAACAGAATTATATACACACGTGGGGACAATGACTAATTAAGTTACTTTAAAGTAGAACATATTAGAAAGCACATGGGCTAATGAATTCAAGGATTCAAGTTAAAAGTTAAAATAACAGGTCGAGGCTGACACTGTTGTGACGATTTCACAATTACGGGAGCACTAAGACGACCACTAATCTATTCAAAATGTAGATAGGGGCACAAGGCAACGACTTTAAAGTGCACTCTCGTGGAGGCTAAACAAATATAAAATTTCCCTCACGCGGAGGTAAAACAAAAATATCCTCGCTAAAGGACAAAAATAATATCTCCTCGCTAAAGGAAATTAAATGGACTACACACAGTAATTCACTAACGGTAGCAAACAATTACGCACCCTTAGTTTGGGCTGTAAACAAGATCCGCCATCTCGGAATAAACACATGGAATGAAACGGACTTGGTGAAATTAAGTTTCTACGTTACTCGTAAGAAGACTTAAAATTATGTTACGCCAATTCGCTCGGTAGGACAAGGACATGTGCTAGGTATACAGGGAACGTTAGTTAGAAAGGTTAAGGTTGGTTAGGGAAGGTAAACGACACAAAGGAAGGTAGACCAAGGTACAAAATGTTACAAATTATATGCTTAGCTAGCAAAATTAGTTGACAGAACGAGTACACCGGCGCTCTAGCTGAGCAGTAAACACGGGCGTCTGAACAACAAAAAACCTTAGTTCAAGTAGCTTAGAACTTTCTGGTATAAATGGATTCCGCCACACGTGGGTGAACGGATCCGAGACATGGTGAAGTTCCTACGACAAATTCTAGTCTGTCTGTAGAGAACATTCAAGAAACAAATTAACCTGGTTACGTAGTTCTTTCCTTAAATACGCGGTCGATACAAAAAGATCATTATGATTACAAATTTCTCTTCCCAATTAAAGTCTGGGCATTACACATTCGACAAACTGGCTGTGTGCGTGTGGGTAAGTGATATAGCAAGTTACTATATGCTTAATCAAGCTGATTAATTACGTTAATGCTTCACAAGTCAAAGGTAAAAGATCCGGTTCGAAAGACCACTCGTGTGGAGAATTTTTTAATGTTATGTTCTGAGTGGGAACTTAGTCTGGGAAAGTCTCCTTATAACAGTTACATAAAGTTCAACAGGGGAGGATATGAGCACTTACTCTCGGGGCACCGACACCCTACTAATACTTTACTGTCAAAATTCACTAACCATCACTCTTTAAATACAAAAGGGGGAAATTTTACTGCCCAGAGGCCGGAGAACTCCACACGTAGGATTAACAATAATTTATGGCCTACTCTAGCTTTGTCAGGTCTATAGTCATCTCATTCTCAGGCTCTGTTCCGGCTCCGTCCCAGCTACCCCAATGAGATGCTGGACAGGTATTTTACGTTAATGTAATGAAGACAAAATCCAAAATGGGAGCAGTGATGTAAAGTAGTTTAAAAGTTTAAAGACAAGGATCTTTACCTTCTAAGCAAATATATTAATGCAAAGTTCCTCGCTGTTACCACCTATAGACTTACTCTTCAAATATTCCCAGTTTAAACATTAAATAAATGAGGGAGCAAAAATACTAAGAAGGTTTAATTAACCTAATATTGATTTATTCACAAATTTACATTAAAGGAAAACGGTCATCTTAACAACACAAAAAATGGTATCAAACGAAATGCAATTCAAATAATGAAAAATAGTTGATTAGACACGTGGTCTGCAATAATAAAAAATCGAAATGGGGTCGGACACGTGGCCCATGTGACCCAGAGACTGTGTTAGTCTCCAAGCAAGAAATAATAATGGAAAAATATTTACACACAATCCCACCGCACACAGTCCGAATAGTATAAAAGCCAGGTTCCCTATTAAGTTAAAATTAGTCTAAGCTAAATAATGGGGGAATAACTATGGCCATTAATGTAGTACCTGCACTCCTTTGAGATTAGTCCTATGCCCGTGATAGCTGTTGACCTGGTTGTCGCACTTATTGGCACTTTGCACTCTTTTCTGGCCCACCCCAAGATCCTTTTTCTGGTAATATGGTTCCCTGGTTCCACTCATTCACTGCTCCAGCCGGCAGCCGCAGGACTCCTTGATGAGTCACGTTTTGGGAGAGGGGGTGAGCCAGAGGTGCACAGGCAGGTCAGTAGGCCAGGGCGGCTTCTAGTTGAATGGGCTCGACGCTAAGGTCGAAGAGATCACCTGGCTTCACCAAAAAAGTGACGGTCATGATGCGCGCGGTAATCCATTGGGGGTGCCATATCGGGACTTCATTACAGGGCAATGTATTGTTGCAAGGAGTGCAGAGGAGGCAGGATTTTGTACTAAATACTTTAGAGAAATCTTGCTGCTCTAATGGAGTTTATATACACAACAATCCTACCTATTCTGGCTTGCTAAAAATTAATAATTTAAATGATTAATCAGCAATGGACTGGTGCGATGGGCATACATCTTAAAATTAACAAACCTTAATTGGTATTGAGAAATATAAGATGCATTAATTCAGCAGTATTGAAATTTATATAAAAATTCAGTTTAGGAATTTAATCTCGACCCATGTAGTTTAAGGAAAGAACCAACATACGCCGTGGTTACACTAAGGCCCTCTATTGTGCGTATCTACGCTGTGACGTCACGAGCATGGTGTGCGCCACTGTCAACAAGTTTAAGTTTAGATTAGTCCTTCCTATGTTTCGTTCAAGAAAACTAGATGTAGGAGAGAATGTTTAAGGGGTAGCTATAGTATTAGTAGAAGAGAGCTAAAAATACGATTGAAAGAAGAAGAGTGAAGAAAATTCTTCACACCCTGGGGATAAAGGGGAGAAAAAAGGGAGAGGGGTTAGTTCCGGCAAATGTGATTCAACTACTTGTTAGTATGAGCGAGATAAGCTTACTGGCTGAATGATGAGTGAAGTTGTTCTTCAACGTCCGTTTAAAGTTAACAAAACGCTGTTAACGTTAATTGAAATCAATCGGGTCAAAAGTTATGCTTTCACGTGAATTTGGGGAATATTGAACCACGCAGGCAATGCTTCACGGAAGCGTTAAGTTAAGTATATGATCAGTTTTAACTTTAAACGTACGATGCAATAATATTAGAACGATTGAAAGTACTCAATTCTTCCCACCCTAGGGGTACGGATAGAGCAAACAAAATGTAAGCCAATAACGGTCGAGTTCAGCAACAAGTCCGGCCAATGACAAATTAAAAATTATGGGGGTGAATCCCAATCCCGGTCTGACACCCAACATTTTACATGAAATGTCTTTACATATAAAATGACTGGCGTGATGAAAGCTTTGAATTTGTCGCCTGACAAAAGGAGAAAAGTTACCTCCTTCTCGGCGTTAAAAGGTGAAAAGTTATTTGACACTAGCCTGAATGATAAATCGAGACAAACTAGGTCTATAGGGACATCGTATTTCTGACAGCTAAGGTCTTGGATGTCATCTTCAAGGGAAACGTTGGAAAGGGGAACATTAATAACAAAACTTATATTCAGCACGAGCTGAAGGATGTCAGGGGGATTGTAATAAAATGACAAATTGTCAAGGCAAAAATTAAATTTATGTTTTAAAGTTAAAGCATGGGATTGGCCGAAAAAATGCTGCTGAATGACTTGGAAAAAATAATAAAGGCTTTCAGTTGCGCCATATAAGACTGAATGAAAATAATGAATGGTGTTCATGGTACCGTTATCCTCAAGCAAGGTGAATCGTAAACAGACTCTAAGCTCCGGTGCTAGGTCTACACGTGTGACCTTCGCTAAATCCGCCGTCAGCGCAAAAGGTTCCTTTCTGACAACTGAAGTCTTAACCTTGCGGTCACGCGCCTCATTCTGAGAGCGGGTTTCAAATTTTGACATGGATGTTTTAGCGTCAACACGGGTTGGAGCGGATGTTACGGGCTTAAAGATAGGACAATCAGGCAACGTGAGCACTGGTCCATGGGATAGTACAGTTTCAGTTATTGAATTTACCGGTACAGGCCTCTGCTGGCCATCACGCACACGGTTAAGTTGGGTGGTATTTGTGCTACCACGAGGGGGGTCCATGTTAAGATAATGAATGGTTTCTCCTCCGGGATGAACTGTCACCGGCGGCAAAGACAAAGGGGGTTGAGGGCGATCAAACGCTGGCGGCTTAATGTTTGGAGAGGAGGACAGAGCAGGTGGGGCTGACACAAAATTACTAATCGTATGCCGTGTTGGCAACATAGTACTGGAACGTGACGATTGAACAGGTTAGGGAGTTGATGCAAAATTAATTACATTGTGCTTTACTGGCGAGAAGTTAGAAGTTACAATTAAGGGACGTGTCACTGAAGGTGTCGCCTTTGAAAAAGAATTAGACTGATTAGCTTTAATTATTAAATTAGGATGAGCCATGAGGCTATTAAAAGCAATCTCAATTTTACTTGAACAGGCAGCAAGCACGGGATAATTTAATTTAACAATGGGATGGTCGTAATGACGTCTCCAAAAATTCTTGTAATTGAAAAGTTCGTCTTTTACTTTACCAATAAGGGTTTTAAAATGACTTACGGCTTCTGGACCCATGCTGGGAAAATCTACAGAAGCAAGAACATGAAGTGCTAGGTCTGAGTCCTCACACACAAAGGTGAATGTTAATTCCTGTTCCTTAAGCCTTGCGTTAATCTCCTCGGGGCTGAGCGATTCCGCCTTAAGCGGTGGGGGGATGTTTACGTTAAAAGTGAAGTCCGCCATCTTGGAATGACCACGTTTGATGAACGGATTCGTAAAAAAAAACAAAGGACAAATCTGAATGTTCAAAGGAACGTGAAAATGAAACTACAAATTTGCAAGTGTGATAAATGAATATTTAAATTTACTCATGATGGGGGAATAAGTTAAATGGACCAAAAACATATAAATCATGAAATTACTTTAAAATTCAAAGTGACCAGGTCCAACAAAGTAGACGATGCCCAGGTCACGTGACTTTAGACTTTACTAAACAGAATTATATACACACGTGGGGACAATGACTAATTAAGTTACTTTAAAGTAGAACATATTAGAAAGCACATGGGCTAATGAATTCAAGGATTCAAGTTAAAAGTTAAAATAACAGGTCGAGGCTGACACTGTTGTGACGATTTCACAATTACGGGAGCACTAAGACGACCACTGATCTATTCAAAATGTAGATAGGGGCACAAGGCAACGACTTTAAAGTGCACTCTCGTGGAGGCTAAACAAATATAAAATTTCCCTCACGCGGAGGTAAAACAAAAATATCCTCGCTAAAGGACAAAAATAATATCTCCTCGCAAAAGGAAATTAAATGGACTACACACAATAATTCACTTACGGTAGCAAACAATTACGCACCCTTAGTTTGGGCTGTAAACAAGATCCGCCATCTCGGAATAAACACGTGGAATGAAACGGACTTGGTGAAATTAAGTTTCTACGTTACTCGTAAGAAGACTTAAAATTATGTTACGCCAATTCGCTCGGTAGGACAAGGACATGTGCTAGGTATACAGGGAACGTTAGTTAGAAAGGTTAAGGTTGGTTAGGGAAGGTAAACGACACAAAGGAAGGTAGACCAAGGTACAAAATGTTACAAATTATATGCTTAGCTAGCAAAATTAGTTGACAGAACGAGTACACCGGCGCTCTAGCTGAGCAGTAAACACGGGCGTCTGAACAACAAAAAACCTTAGTTCAAGTAGCTTAGAACTTTCTGGTATAAATGGATTCCGCCACACGTGGGTGAACGGATCCGAGACAAGGTGAAGTTCCTACGACAAATTCTAGTCTTTCTGTAGAGAACATTCAAGAAACAAATTAACCTGGTTACATAGTTCTTTCCTTAAATACGCGGTCAATACAAAAAGATCATGATGATTATAAATTTCTCTTCCCAATTAAAGTCTGGGCATTACACATTCGACAAACTGGCTGTGTGCGTGTGGGTAAGTGATATAGCAAGTTACTATATGCTTAATCAAGCTGATTAATTACGTTAATGCTTCACAAGTCAAAGGTAAAAGATCCGGTTCGAAAGACCACTCGTGTGGAGAATTTTTTAATGTTATGTTCTGAGTGGGAACTTAGTCTGGGAAAGTCTCCTTATAACAGTTACATAAAGTTCAACAGGGGAGGATATGAGCACTTACTCTCGGGGCACCGACACCCTACTAATACTTTGCTGTCAAAATTCACTAACCACCACTCTTTAAATACAAAAGGGGGAAATTTTACTGCCCAGAGGCCGGAGAACTCCACACGTAGGATTAACAATAATTTATGGCCTACTCTAGCTTTGTCAGGTCTATAGTCATCTCATTCTCAGGCTCTGTTCCGGCTCCGTCCCAGCTACCCCAATGAGATGCTGGACAGGTATTTTACGTTAATGTAATGAAGACAAAATCCAAAATGGGAGCAGTGATGTAAAGTAGTTTAAAAGTTTAAAGATAAGGATCTTTACCTTCTAAGCAAATATATTAATGCAAAGTTCCTCGCTGTTACCACCTATAGACTTACTCTTCAAATATTCCCAGTTTAAACATTAAATAAATGAGGGAGCAAAAATACTAAGAAGGTTTAATTAACCTAATATTGATTTATTCACAAATTTACATTAAAGGAAAACGGTCATCTTAACAACACAAAAAATGGTATCAAACGAAATGCAATTCAAATAATGAAAAATAGTTGATTAGACACGTGGTCTGCAATAATAAAAAATCGAAATGGGGTCGGACACGTGGCCCATGTGACCAAGAGACTGTGTTAGTCTCCAAGCAAGAAATAATAATGGAAAAATATTTACACACAATCCCACCGCACACAGTCTGAATAGTATAAAAGCCAGGTTCCCAATTAAGTTAAAATTAGTCTAAGCTAAATAATGGGGGAATAACTATGGCCATTAATGTAGTACCTGCACTCCTTTGAGATTAGTCCTATGCCCGTGATAGCTGTTGACCTGGTTGTCACACTAATTGGCACTTTGCACTCTTTTCTGGCCCACCCTAAGATCCTTTTTCTGGTAATATGGTTCCCAGGTTCCACTCCTTCACTGCTCCAGCCGGCAGCCGCAGGACTCCTTGATGAGTCACGTTTTGGGAGAGGGGGTGAGCCAGAGGTGCACAGGCAGGTCAGTAGGCCAGGGCGGCTTCTAGTTGAATGGGCTCGACGCTACGGTCGAAGAGATCACCTGGCTTCACCAAACAAGTGACGGTCATGATGCGTGTGGTAATCCATTGGGGGTGCTATATCGGGACTTCAGGACAGGGCAATGTATTGTTGCAAGGAGTGCAGAGGAGGCAGGATTTTGTACTAAATACTTTAGAGAAATCTTGCTGCTCTAATGGAGTTTATATACACAACAATCCTACCTATTGTGGCTTGCTAAAAATTAATAATTTAAATGATTAATCAGCAATGGACTGGTGCGATGGGCATACATCTTAAAATTAACAAACCATAATTGGTATTGAGAAATATAAGATGCATTAATTCAGCAGTATTGAAATTTATATAAAAATTCAGTTTAGGAATTTAATCTCGACCCACGTAGTTTAAGGAAAGAACCAACATACGCCGTGGTTACACTAAGGCCCTCTATTGTGCATATCTACGCTGTGACGTCACGAGCATGGCGTGCGCCACTGTCAACAAGTTTAAGTTTAGAATAGTCCTTCCTATGTTTCGTTCAAGAAAACTAGATGTAGGAGAGAATGTTTAAGGGGTAGCTATAGTATTAGTAGAAGAGAGCTAAAAATACGATTGAAAGAAGAAGAGTGAAGAAAATTCTTCACATATATATATATATATATATATATATATATATATATATATATATATATATATATATATATATATATATATTTATGCATGTATCATAGCAACGGAAGGAAAAATTTAAACAACTTCAATCAAATCTTTTCCTTTTTCTTTTTTTGGCTTTTAATACATTTTGTATTCATCACGAGTTAACTTACGTGATTTCTACACACACGCACACACACTCACACACACACACACACACACACACACACATATATATATATATATATATATATATATATATATATATATATATATATATATATATATATATATATATATATATATATATATGTATATATTTATTTATTTATTTATTTATTTATTTATTTATTATTACTTGCTAAGTTACAACCCTAGTTGGAAAAGCAGTGTAATGACAGAAATGCTTCATTTAACTGAACGGTAATTCCCTTGACGATTATTAGACTTAATAAACGAATTTGTTTTCATGTCATCAAAATGTTATGATAGCCACACGTGGCTGAGATGGTTTAGGATCGAGTGTGCATGCGCAGAGGTGTAGGGAGGTGTAACAAAGAAGTAGTTGTGTCCGCTGTCGAGAGTTTGTGATTGAGTGCACAAGGTAAACAAACCCGTAGCTGTGTGAGCCTCGGGCGTAGCTGTGCGAGGTAAGGTTAGTGCACTCTTCAAGTCGACAACAATCATTGTAGAGGGGAAACGGTGTTGCTCGCCTTATTATCATGTGAAATTCTTTCTTTCTTCCTTGTAAAAGGTATACACTTTTTTTAGTTATAACTTATGTTTATTTATAACACTTGATATTGTCTATAGGTGTTATCCTTTTAAATGTAATAACTTAATTATCAAATAAGGTAACAATAATTTTGCCACTATTGAAACTGCTTCATGCTGCGCTTGCATGTTGTTGAAATTGTGCCACCAACCGTAAGTTAAGATATGCAATATTATTTCCAAGTTTGTGAAAGTGTTTATTCTTGAGTTGCCAGGCAAACTGTGCAGCGTAACCAGTAGGTTAGGTAGGAGCACAGTATAGCCTAGGCTACGAATTGCATGTTGTTTGACATAGGATCGTTGTCCTAAATGAAGACTTTGTATTACAAGGTACCAGTTTGGACTTCCTGTCATGTACTAGCACTTGTGGAAGTAATAATAAAAAGACCCCGGGAACCAGCCTTTCCCTCAATCTCCACTACACATGAAGATCCGTCCTTCTCCACATCAAGTGCAAGTTAACTTTAAGACTAGGCTTAGAGTATTAGCCTATACATATGATGTACACGGTATTAGCCTATGCCAAGGTTTGGTTTTTATAGATAGGCTAGCCAGGAGTAAGTTAATTGTCCTAAATTGAATGGTAGCCTCTGAATGCAAGTCAGGACAATTGACGACGGTAAGAATTTTAGTGAAAAGTCATGTGTTAAACGCCATGACATATGGTGACAGGGGTGTAGGATGTATTTATCTAATATAGACTAGTATATCCATCCCTATGTCCTAAAGTAGCCATGAAACCATTAAGACTATATTTTTTTTCTATATATGAAGGCCTAACCTAGGGTGATTAGGTCTATATCATCCTAGCCCAAGGTACTGTACTATTATTCTTTTTTTTCTGTATTGCAGCCTGTGCTGCCTATTTTGCTTGTGTTTTTTGTATAAGAGAGCTCAGAAAATGGAAGGTGAGGTTGAAACAAAAGATTTATATGATAATCTCTTGTCGGCGATGGATAACCAAAGTAGTCAAATGCAACAAATGTGTGAACCACTTATTGACATAAAAAGGGAAATGTCCAGATTGTCAAATGCTTCACCTGTCACTTTCACCCTATTCGATTCTAACAGAACTGACATATCTGACATTAACCCATTTGTTACAGTAGACAAGTTAGAGCAGTTTTTCATCAGAGTAGGGACGATTATCTCGGTCTGAGCAAGGATGAGTTTAAAGAAAAGCAGTTAGCGGAACCAAGGTTGGCTGAGCTAATAACCTTTCTAGAGGGTGGCAAATTACCACGAAAAAGGTTTCCTAGAGCTTTGATTACACAGTTCCTGTTTTATTAAGGCTTATCATATCTCAGTTCAGATAAAGTTGATAGCTTCATTTAGTTGAGATTAATAGTTCCTAGGGACTTAACAAAGGCAGCTTTGAAGTTCGGTCATGAATCATTGTCAGGTCACTTAGGAATACGCAAAACAATTGATGCTATTGAAAACTTATTTTATTGGCCTTCATTGCAATCTGATGTTACTAAATATGTAATTGAATGTGTCATGTGTCAAAAACATAAAGCTAGTAGTTCTTTACAACAACAGTTCCAGGAAAATCAGTCTTGATTTAACAGATACGTTATCTGGTGCAAGTGGTTATAGATAATATGTATTGACTGATATTGATCATTATAGCCGGTTTGTTAAGTTCTATCGAAGTAAGTCTACAAACGAGGTAAGCAAAAACTTCCTTATATATCTGAACGACTTTGGTGTACCTATGACCGTCAATCTGGATAATGGTGCTGAATTCACTTCAAATCAATTTAGAGAAATATATCGGAAACATAAGACCAATGCAGGTTATATTACCCCATATCATCCACAAGGAAGCAGTATAATGAAAGGATGCATAGAACCATGAAAACAGTACTAAACGTGATGTGCAAAGGACATCCTTATCAATGACTAAAGCACTGAGGTGAAACACAGCGTGTGCGCAATACTGTTGTACATACCACACTTGGTGAACAACCTCACTATGTATTTTTCTCTTGCAGGGCACCTAGGGAAGTTACTAGTGTGTTACCCACAATAAATGATGGTGTAGAAGAGACTGCTATTGCTAAATCTCATGAAATAATTCAGAAAACTCATAGAGAGATGGCCAGCAAGTATCGCGCAATAGCCAATAAAAAGAGGAAGAATAACAAAGTTGTTAAAAACTGTCTTGTATGGGATAAAAAGGAAAATGTAATTCCCAGCACAAGTAAGAAACAAAACCCAAGATGGTCTGGTCCTTATGTAGTAACCAAGGTGTTTAGGGAGGGTGCGAAATATGAGTTGAAAAACTTGTTTGACCACACCATTATTGAACATGCTGCTGACAAAGTAAAACCTTTTGTAGGACAAGAACAGTGGTTAGTGAAAATGCTGGAAATGGATATTATCAATCTTGATGTGAATGAAAGAGTACAAACCAGAGGTGCTAGCAATATTGTTCCTCCCTCTAGATTAATTGAGGAAATTTGAGATCCTTATATTTTCTACACTGTATTTTGTATTTTTGTACTTTTATATGGGAACATATTTTATTCTGTGCCTTAGAATTGTTCATGCATATAATAATTATGTTAATTTCTAAGTGTCCTTATGGGTTATATTCATAGATCATGGATCTGATAATAACACTTTGTTACCGTGAACTTATACTCGTTTGAGTTTGTGTATCAATAGTAACCTCATCCAAAAGCTTTACAAACTCTGGTGGAGTTGTTCAAGTTATGTGACTGAGGTGTAAGTTAGTCATTAGGATGCTTTAAGAGGTATATTATTTTCAAAGGAACTTTGCTCCTGCTTAGGGTTATTGAGTGCATGAGACTGAATGACATGAAGAGGTTGTTTGTAAGGAAAATAATTCTGAGTGATTATATCCTTAATGAGGAGTGACTAGGTCTTACATAGGTGTTTTAACTTGGTAAGGTTAATAGGATGGTTAGGTAGAAACGCGCCTTAAGGGTGGCGTCCCAAATCTTGCTCTGTATGTCTATCAGCAGACCATAAAGATTAAATGTTGCAGCCTATATCCAGCTGAGAGATGGCTACTATTCATGGCTTACAAAACTTGTTATTATTAGATCTGTTATCAACCCTAGATTTTGTAGTTAGTTGATAGTCCTTGATAAATGAAAACCAGTTTTCATAGGGGTAAAGTGATGTAATGGCAGAAATGCTTCATTTAACTGAACGGTAATTCCCTTGACGATTATTAGACTTAATAAACGAATTGGTTTTCATCTCATCAAAATGTTATGTTAACTACACGTGGCTGAGATGGTGTAGGATCGAGTGTGCATACGCAGAGGTATAGAGAGGTGTAACAAAGGAAAGGTTGTGTCCGCGGTCGAGAGATTGTGCTTGAGTGCACAAGGTAAACAAACGGGTAGTTGTGTGAGCCTCGGGCGTAGCTGTGCGAGGTAAGCTCAGAGTGCACTCATAAAGTCGACAATGATCAGTGTAAAAGGGAAACGGTGTTGCTCCCCTTATTATTATGTGAAATTCTTTCTTTCTTCCTTGTAAAAGGTATACACTTTTTATAGTTATAATTTATGTGTATTAATAAGACTTTTTATTGTCTATTGTGGTTATATCTTTAAATGTAATAACAGAATTATCAAATAAGATTACAATAATTTTGCTGGTATTGAAACTGCTTCATGCTGCGCTTGGATGTGTTTGGAATTGTGCCACCAACCGTAAGTTAAGATGTGCAATATTATTCACAGGAGTGTTTATTCTTGAGTTGCCAGGCTAACTGTGCAGCGTAACCAGTAGGTTAGGTAGGAGCACAGTATAGCCTAGGCTACGAATTGCATGTTGTTTGACATAGGATCGTTGTCCTAAATGAAGACTTTGTATTACAGGGTACCAGTTTGGACTACCTGTCGTGTACTAGCACTTGTAGGAGTAAGAATAAAAAGATCCCGGGAACCAGCCTTTCCCTCAACCTCCACTACACATGAAGTTCCGTCCTTCTCCACATCAAGTGCAAGTTAACTTTAAGACTAGGCTTAGAGTATTAGCCTATACCTATGATGTACTCGGTATTAGCCTATGCTAATGTTTGGTTTCTTATAGCTAGGCTAGCCATGAATAAGATGATTGTCCTAAATTTAATGGTAGCCTCTGAATGTAGGTTAGAACAATTGACGACGGTAAGAGTTTTAGTGAAACGTCATGTGTGAAACGCCATGACAGCAGGATGCTATAAGCCCAGGGGCCCCAACAGGGAAAAAAGCATAGTGGGGAAAGGAAATATCGAAAAAGAAAAATATCTTAAGAATATTAACAACAATAAAATATACATTTCCTACATAAACTATGAACACTTTAACAAAACAAGAGGAAGATACATTAAACAGAATAGGGTGCGCGAGTGTACCCTCAAATAAGAGAACTCTAACCGAAGAGAGTCAAAGACCATGGTATAGAGGTTATAGCACTACCCAAGACTAGAAAACAATGGTTTGATTTTGAAATGTCCTTCTTCTAGAGGAGTTGCTTACCATAGCTAAAGAATCTCTTCTACCCTTACTAAAAGAAAGTAGCCAATGAACAATTAGAGTGCAGTAGTTAATCCCTTGGGTGAAGAAGAACTGTCTATTAATCTCAGTGTTGGCAGATGTATGAGGACAGAGGAGAATCTATATAGAATAGGTCAGACTATTTGGTGTATGTATAGGCAAAGAGTAAGTGAACCGTAACCAGAGAGAAGTATCCGTTGTAGTACTGTCTGGCAAGACAAAGGACTCCATAACTCTCTAGCGGTAGTATCTCAACGGTTTGCTGGGGCCCAGGACAGTCTTATACCAATATATATATATATATATATATATATATATATATATATATATATATATATATATATATATATATATATATATATATATATATGTGTGTGTGTGTGTGTGTGTATGTGTGTGTGTGTGTGTGTGACTGGAGATAATATCTAGACAGTAAAGCAGATGAGGCTGACAAAGCTGTGAATTTAGGAAGAGGCCATGGTGTAATATTTGCTTATAGAATTATTAATGATATAACAACTGGGGCAAATATGAAGAAGCATATACCCATCAAAAAGAGAGATGGTTCTGTTATAGCAACAAAAGATGAAGAAAGACAACATTGGATGGAGCGCTTTAGTGAGGTTATGAATAGGAGATATGAAGGGAATTATTTGATTGATATACCTGAAGCTGATGGAGACCTAGATGTGCTCATGAATAAATTCAAAGTGTTCGAAGTCGAAGCTAAATAAAATAACGAGAGGGAAAGCTCAAGGATACGGTGAAATAACTGCAGAGATGATACTTTCCGAAAATGGAGTTACTCCCAGACTACTCACA
>NC_090734.1:22614822-22642322 GCF_036898095.1 Palaemon carinicauda | reverse complement strand
CCAGGGAACATAGGATATTTATGTTGATGATGGTGAAAAGGTATGTATGTACCTTGGAGGTAGATAGGGGTCCCAAAATATTAATGTGATTATGAGTGAGGTTGTGACTGGTTGTCTTGTATGCTCCTATCTCTAAATCTGGGCCTTTTATGAACTTTGATTTCTGATAGGGAAGAAATTTGCGAGCCCATTTATTGATGACTGCTTTCATTGCCCTTCAAATATATTTATCAAATAGGATGTTAGTAATGGAGCAGCCTAAAGGGCGTGATAATTTATGGGTGAGGTTTTAAGCATTCCTCCTCAAAACCAAATCACGATTAGTTAGGGTACTACCAGTAATTGTCTCACAGGGAATGGTTGCTTCACCAACAATGACCAAACCCTACAACGATAGGGTAGATTTTTTCTATTGGAGGCGATGTAGGTGTAAATTGTCCTTAATGTTTGTTGAAATCTTGTGTCAGGGTATCGTAATTTGGACGGTGTTGATGGTGTTTATGGAAAGGGCTTATGTAACATTGCTGGAGGAGCCATTCAAATACCTGATGGTGCTGGAGTACTCAGTGATCACCAATATTTGCTGTTGTTGGTATACTGGCCAGCAATCTGATTTTTTTACACCACGAAGTATGATTTCTATATAATGTGTCTGAAATGCCAATTGGTATGGTGGACTGCTTTTAATTCTGTGCTGAAGGGGGAATATTTCTGTCCTGATGGAGATACTGTACCTTCTTCCTGGTAAATGCAAGCGGTCAGGAGCCATTAGCTGTATCCTGCTTGAGTACTGCATTCATTGATGTGCTACTTGCATGCGTGGTCAGTGTAAGGACATATTACAGAAAAGAAAAACTATTTTTTTTCAAGAGAAGTAAGGGCCTTCCAGGCTTTTTGATAAGCCGTTTCTTTCTAGGCTTACTTGCATAATGATCTGATTTCCCTGTTAAACATTGGTATTACGTAGTCATAATTCTAGTCAACTTGAGTGTAAAAAAGTACTAATAATATATGCCAGCGTAAATCAAAAATGGTTTGAACTTTCATCAGGGTAGGTTTAACACCTTTTGGACAATAACAACATATTTTTCACCATTCTCACTTATTTAAAGACAAGAGAAAAAAGTTTTCTTTGAGCTTTCCAAGAACTTCCTTTATATGATTGTGTGCTGTTTATATCTTGAAATTAAAATCTTGTTGATATGAATGATGCAGCAAAGTAATTCTAGGACGATATCATCCATAAGGTGTTGAAAGGTGCCACCTGCGTTGTGAAGGCTTGAACAGCAGTACTAGAAATTATATTTTCCGAAAAGGCGGATAATTGCTGTTATTTCTATCTACTTATTTGCTACTGGGATTTGCTAGTAACCCTTCAGGGGATCCATTTTCAAGAAAAGGTTTGCCCTATTGAGTTTGTTGGCTATGTCCTCGATGTTAGGTAGGGGCTACTTGTCTGGTACTGTTTGAATATTAACTCGCCAGTACACCCTTCTGGCCCGCTATATGCCATCTGCTTTAGACACCATGTGAGAAAGAGAGGCTCATGGGCTGCATGGATATAGGGATATATCTCTGAATAAATTGCTCTATGGATACTTCTACCAGCATGCCATGCAGCTTCAGGAAATCTGCGTGGATTAGTAAAGGTGATATCTACAATGATGAAGTTACAATATATGGGTTGCCAGTGAATGGTATTTCCATGTTTCTGGTTACATATGTCTTTAGCGAGGTACTGTTTACGATAGACACATTGATGTTGCTATGCATTGGATTAAAATGTTTTTTCGAGGTGGCTTGGACAAACAGTGTGTATTTGTCCGTATTGACAAGGAATTTTGTGCCTGTGCTGGACATGTCATATTTCATCTTATTTTTTTTTTATTTCCTGAAAGAAAGACATGGAAAAACATACTTATTTCCCAGCATGAGAAAACCAGATTGCTGCATCCCTGTTGTATATATTTTTTCTTTAGGCACATTTGCTCTCATTTTTATGCCTCACTCTCAAACATGAAATTGAAGAAACCTTTTTGGTTTGTCGGACTTAATTTTCTGTTGAGACGTTTTCTTGAATAAATGTTTGTTGTTCCTTGAGCAGTGTACAGATGCGGCGAGGAAATCTGATTGATTGTCTGGCTCTTCATCACTTGAAGGTTGTGGGTTGTTGAATGAGTTTTGCCGATGTCTGAACCAGGTGAACCCGATCTGCCATCCGTTTGAAATCCTTGAAGGGAATGGTTAATGCGTTATGTTATGTGTTAGTGACAGGTATTATTGTTAGTCATCAGAGTTTCTCATAGATATCTGAGAGCAATCAATCTCCAATACCTAATCCCACGTTCTTCAATTTTTTTTTGCCTCTAAGGGCTTGAGGTATAATGAAGGATGAAATTGGTAAAACCTTCAGAGTTCTGTATGTGACGGTGGTGTGTGACTTGGCTAACACTGTGCTAGATGTCACTGGTTAAGAATTCAAGAAGAGAATCAGGTTTTCATGACACCGATGTGATTTATTTTTACATGAAGCCAGTTCTTCTAATAAAGAGCAAGGACTCTGGGTTGTGTATTGTGCAAAGAGGGATGCGATAGGAGGCATCTACGTTGATTTCATTGGGAGAGATGAAACTGTCGGACATCTTTGGTCACCATGAAGTACCTAATTTCCTGATAAGGGCTTAGACAGAAAATCTTGTTGGTATCAAAAAGTTTATTTACACAGAAATCTGGAATATATGTAGCAGGAAATATTGACATCTACAGAAGTACAAAATTACATCCAGGGTGCCTCTGCACACCTGTGAAGGTTTTGAAATATTCAATATACAATAAAAAAAAACGTTAAAAACATCTGAACTGAGCGCTTAAATCATTGATTAATCGATATTAGTATTGTTTTAGAAATGATTTGCCGTCATTCCTATAATAGAAAAGAAAAACCTTTCACTTCGTTTTTTGTTTGTTGTAAGTCCGTTTCCATGCAGACCATAGAAAGTCATGTTTTGGTGACCAGAATATTGCTGTGAAAGGTGTGGTAGCAGTTCTAACTGAAAATTTTATACTTTTCAATTGGATGCAATTACATTTTTCATCAACGCCTGTATTTTATCAAGCAATTCAATGAATCTGAAAACAACATGATGTTATTCAGTCTCTGTCATCTTTGATAATGAATCAAATTACCGAATAAAAGAACAAAATAATTGTTTTCAGTTATAGAAATCGTCGAAAACTCTAAATTTTAACCGTTACAACTTCAGGCATCAAGTTATCATACGAAAGGGAGAAAGCAGAAAAGGATAATGCGAGCTCTCTCTTATGCTGGGTCTTGGCAAACAAAAAACACACAGATGAAGCTCTGGCCGTCAACAATACTTGGGGCAAGCGATGCGATAAGCTCATCTTCTTCGGTGATGTGAACTGTAAGTAACCTCTATACCACTATTGTTATTATACTGTAGACTTTAGTTTAGGCTTACACAGCAGTCGGAGTTTCTCAATTAACCCAAATACCCTTAGAGAAAAGAGGCCTCCGCTGAATACAAAAAGATGAAGAGCGAGAAAGATCATCGATAATTGGAAAGGAAGACGTAAGAATATTCCGTTATTCATTTCCAAAAATGTTGCTAAATGATTTGTCTTCTTACAAAGAGCCTCCATATTAAAGAATTGGTGACTACTAACCCTTTGCTCGTTCTATTCCTAACACAGGAATAAATTCATGGGTGGGAATCGCTGGCAACTCTTCGTTAAATGTGTGAGAGAGAGAGAGAGAGGGAGAGAGAGAGAGAGAGAGAGAGAGAGAGAGAGAGAGAGAGAGAGAGAGAGAGAGAGAGAGAGAGAGTCTTATCAGAATACTGACTTAATATCTTATGAAAAAAACTAGTCTTCAGAGATGGATTCTTCAGTGCAATTCTATTTCACAATTTTATATCTGAGCTTTTGAAAATGACTTGATGATGATGTACCAACTGTGTTTCACACAATTGTATATAATTCCTTTTGTATATATTATGCTTGTATCTTCGCTCTTCCCTCGCACTAAAACGAACATGAAAATTCATGTCTGGTCTTTCCTCTGTAATATTGACTGTCTTGTGAACTTCTTATGTCCTGTTGCCTTGAGATTTTGTATATAAGGAGAGAGTTCTACAATAATATAACTCAGTCGTTTCCAATCTGCCTTTGAGTTCACAACCATACTCGGCGCCATCACATTGGTAACCCCGGAAGTCGACTCGCTCCCACTGCCTTCCACCCCCACCCGCCTAGCCCCTCCATCGTTGGTACTATGACGGAGACGGACTCTACTAAAGCAGTTGGCACTGCGGCCACACCATTGAAACTTTCACCGTTCGCCACCGCAGAGGCGTTTGCTTGGATTCAACGCGCAGAAGTCCACTTCTGTATCAGAGGCGTGACTCGCTCAACCACCAAAGCGGATTATGTTCTCGCGGCGATACCCGAGGACACCTTCCCAGAAATATCCGACTGGCTTTGTGAACAAGGAGACACCCCAATAGCGTATGACGCCCTCAAAACATACCTTCTGCAGCAGTACTCGCCGTCGCCAGCCGCCTGTATAGCAAAGGTTTTTCAGCTCTCGCAACAACCGTTGGGGGACCAAAGGGCTTCGCTTGCCCTCAGGGAAATGACCAGTATCGCTCGCCTTCAACCTGCCACAGATGGCTCTCCTCGTGAGGTGAACCTACTTTGTGCCCTTTGGATACGCCGTTTACCCGAACCTGTACGCGATGCCATACCCGATGTCGATAGTTTACCCATAAAGGACTTGATGACCTAAGCCGACACCCTTATGGACAGCCACTTCAAGACCTCCATCAACGCCTCCACCCTTAACGAAGAGGATGCCTATTCAACGTCAATCGAAGCTGACATGAATGCCGTAGGACATACACGCCTACCCCGTGACGTGCCGAAGCGGCGACAAAGCCGCCCACCACCCACCAATCGCTCGCGCCCCAACGAACGACTTCTACAGCCACTTACTACCTCCCATCCGCCGCAGTTTTGCTACTACCACTTCAGATTCGGGGCAACCGCGAAGAAATGTGCCATGGATTGTCAGTGGCCAAAAAACGTGTAAGTAGGCCATCGCTTGTTGCGGTGGCCTCCCATGTTTCTAATCTTTTCTTTTTACAGGATGCAGGAACGGGCGTGCGATTTTTGGTAGACACGGGTGCTTGTCGTTCTCTTTTGCCAAGGAAACTCTTCAAGGCACAATGTAGTCTGTCTACATCTGCCGACATCCACTTGGTAGCGGCCAATGGATCTGCGATACCCACCTATGGTTACGAGAACCTCAAATTATCGTTCGGAAACGGTAAATTCAATTGGAAGTTTCTCGTTGCTGACGTCACAATGCCAATCCTCGTTGCGGATTTCCTCTCACATTTCCTCCTTTTGGTCGATGTCGCCCACCGACGATTGGTCAACGCAGACTCGTACTTGTCGACACCTCTTCAACACGCCCCCTCTAACCTCGCTCTCCACATTAGCGCACCCACGGATGCCTACGCCCACCTCCTCACGTCGTACCCGGAAGTTTTGCGTCCAGAACTTTGTCAAACGCCCACTGTTCCTGCCAAGCACGGTATTTATCACCATATCAAGACGAAGGGGCCCCCAGTCTTTGCAAAATTTAGACGTCTGGCACCGGAACGATTGGCAGCCGCCAAACAGACGTTTGCCGAAATGGAGAAAATGGGCCTTTGCCAAAAGGCCTCAAGCCCATGGTCGTCATCCTTACACATCGTTCTGAAGAAAGACGGCTCCCTCCATCCGTGCGGGGATTACAGGCACCTGAACATGCAAACAGAACCGGATCACTACCCCCTCCCAAACATTGCCGATGTAACCTCCTAGCTGTACAAAGCGAAGGTTTTCTCTACGCTCGACCTCCTGAAGGGGTATTATCAGGTGCCTATGAACCCAGAAGACATCCCCAAGACCGCCATCACCACTCCGTTTGGCACATACACCTTCAATTACTCCTGTTTTGGCCTTCGTAATGATGGGGCAACGTTTCAACGTCTCATGGATGGCATCTTAGGGGACCTCCCTTTCTGTGTATGTTATGTTGACGACATACTTGTGTTCTCCTCCTGAAAAGAGGAACACCTCCGTCACCTGCGCTTCGTGCTCACCGCCTGCAACAAAACGGCCTTGTAGTCCGGTACGACAAGTGTACCTTTGGCGCCAACGAAGTGTCGTTCTTAGGGCACCGTATCACTCCTGAAGGAGTCCATCCCCTCCCTGAGAAGGTAGCAGCCATTCAGAATTTCCCCACGCCCTCGACCGTCAAAGCTCTGCAGGAATTCTTGAGCATGATCAACTATTATCACCGTTTTCTGCCAGCCATTGCAGCCACTCTTGCTCCCCTCTACGCCTCCCTCAAGGGCAAGCCGAAGGCCCTGAAGTGGGGTCCCCTTCAAGAAGCAGCCTTTTGCAATGCAAAGAAGGCCCTATCAACTGCTGCGGCTCTCACTTTTCCTATCCCACACGCCCCTCTCCTTCTCTCCACCAATGCCAGCGACCTTGCTATTGGTGCAGTACTCGAGCAAGTGGTCAAAGGCTCGCCCCGCCCATAGGCCTTCTTCAGCAGAAAACTGTCCAAGGCAGAACCGGGTTAATCTACCTTCGATCGAGAATTGCTGGCGGTGCACTTGGCTGTCCGTCACTTTCGCCATTTCTTAGAAGGTATGCCCTTCGTCATTCGCACAGACCACATGCCTCTGGTGCACGCCTTCACTCGACAGTCTGACGCCTGGTCCGCCCATCAACGCCGACATCTCTCCGCCGTGGCTGAATACAATTGCACCCTCCAATACGTCCCTGGGAAAATGAATCCCGTTGCCGAAGCCCTGTCAAGAAACACGTTGGCTGCCGTTCAACTGGGATTGGATTACAACGCCCTGGCTGAAGTCCAACGACAGGATCCAGAGTATCAAGCTTGTAGGACATCCTGCACGTCCCTCCGTTGAGAAGACTTTCCCTTTGAAGACTCCAACACCACCCTCCTCTGTGACGTCAGTACTGGTAGACCGCGACCTTGGATTTCTGCTCCCATGCGCCAACAGGTGTTTGATTCATTCACAGCCTTTCACATCCCTCGTGCCGTTCTACTGCACAGCTGCTGAAGGCAAAGTTCATTTGGCACGGCATTTCTAAGGATGCTAAGGATTGGGTCCGCGCCTGTACTTCTTGCCAAACTTCCAAAATACATCGACACACGGATTCAGGAGTGGGCACCTTTCCTCAACCTCAGCGTCGTTTCGCACACATTCACGTCAACGTTGTAGGCCCCCTACCCACATCACAAGGACATCGTTACCTGTTTACCGTCATCGACCGCTCCACTCGTTGGCCTGAAGCCATTCCCATGGAAACTGCAATGTCCGGTCATGTACATCTGCCTTACTCTCTGGATGGATTTCAAGATTCGGTATCCCTGAGCATATTACTTCTGACAGGGGAACCACTTTCACCTCTCAATTGTGGACGTCATTAGCGAATCTCCTGGGCATCACCCTACATCACACAACGGCCTACAACCCCGCTGCCAATGGAATGGTTGAACGTTTTCATCGCACCCTCAAAGCAGCTTTGATGTCCCGCTGCAAGGATTGCAACTGTTATACTCAGCTTCCCTGGGTCCTCCTTGGACTAAGGACCACTCCTAAAAACGCCCTCGACGTCTCGGCAGCTGAAATAATGTATGGCGACCCGTTGGTCGTCCCTGCCAAATTTTTTCCTTGTACAACCTCCTCCAACGATCTCCAGCGCATACGTCACGTCGTGGGAAAATTTACTCCGTGCCGCCAGACTTACAAGCCCCCAGCGAAGCATCACATACCAACGGACTTGCACTCTGCTACGCACGTCTTCCTGCGCAACGACACCAGCAAGCCACCACTAACGCCCCCTTACACGGGCCCTTTCCTTGTGATCCGACGCAGTCCGAAAGCATTCCTTCTAAACATTCGGGGCAAAGAAGACAGGGTCTCCATTGATCGTCTAAAACCTGCTTATCTTCTGCCAGATGACCCGCCTACAGTTCGCTTCTCTAGATCAGGGCGCCCTATTTAACATGTACAGTATGTCATTTTTAGGGGGGGAGCCATGTACCAACCGTGTTTCACACAATTGTACATAATTCCTTTTGTATATATTATGCTTGTATCTTCGCTCTTCCCTCGCACTAAAACGAACATGAAAATTCATGTCTGGTCTTTCCTCTGTAATATTGTCTGTCTTGTGAACTTGTTATGTCCTGTTGCCTTGAGATTTTGTATATAAGGAGAGAGTTCTACAATAATATAACTCAGTCATTTCTAACCTGCCTTTGAGTTCACAACCTTACTCGGCGCCGTCGCAATGAATTCTGTGAATATCAACACTGTGATTTGTCATAACCGAGACTCCTTTGTTTCCATCTTGGGGTCTTACATAAGTATCTTCTCTCTCTAATTTACTGGATTCCTTCACTAAAAACAATTTCTTACTGGGAACTATGACGGTATGGTTAAATACATTATCTTTAATAATAATAATAATAATAATAATAATAATAATAATAATAATAATAATGTAAAATTTGAATTGGGATCTTTGTCGTCCGCAGATACTGGGATGAATACCGTGAAGTTAGATGGCATCACAGAAAATGATATGAAGTTCTTATGGGGAAAGACTCGTGAGTCACTGAAGTACTTATATGATCATTACATCGATGAATTTCAATGGTTTTACAAAGCTGATGTTGATACGTAAGTCAATCATTGTAAGGGAGTTAAAAATCCCTGAATACCTGCAGGTATGGTAGTCTATGAAAAGCATCAAAATATGAACCAAATTAACTTTTAGTCTTGCGATGATATATGACTTTGGGTTCAATTTAACAGAGCAATCTAGGCCCACTGACTGAATTTTCATCATTCTCCGTTTCATCCTAAAAGAAAACAGATATCATGTTTATTCACTATTTTATTTCTAGTTACGCTATTGTAGAAAACTTGAGGTACGTTTTGACGCCCTATGACCCGGAATTCCCTATTGCTCTTGGACAACGTGCACTTATCAGCGGAAGAAAAAAGCATTACTTAAGTGGTGGTAAGGAAAAAATACCTTTTTCATTCAATCCGTGCTATCCAGAGTGCCTTGCTATAGTGGAATCAACTATTATGTTTGACCGATATCTTGGTTTCCTTGTTACTCTTTCTGAGCCAACATTTTGATTTTTTGGGTTACTTCTGTTATGTCATTAACGTAATTGACATTCAGTATCCTTTTTACAGGTGCAGGCTATGTCATGAGCAGGAGAGCTCTGAAGATCTATGGTGATGTGATTTATCACAATAATTCACTCTGTCCGAGCAATCACTTTGGATCTGAAGACACGACTTTGGGTAAGTATTTCTTTTTTATATGATCGAAATTTCTCTATTATTTTTGTGCATTTATCATCTCCATTATATGTATATTTCAACAAATATTACCAGGGATTGAAGAGTACTCAGTGAGTAACATATATATCATCGATGACCATATACAATTTCCTTACATGTGACCCGAGAAGAAACAATGTAATTTCTATCGACGTCTCAGCGATGAGTCCCATTTGCACTTCAAATCTCTTATTTCTGACTTAGAAAAGCAATTAAGACATGTGTAACTAAGAATCTATCCTGATCCCAGGAAAATGAGCATTAGACCTTCAAAATATAAGTCAAAATTGGTTGGGCTACACCACATTGTTTTAATTTCTCGCTTAAAAGTCTAATAGCAACATCCTAACCAATAACGTTGTGTACGGGGAAAACTTAACTCAGAGGAAAAAAGTCATCAACAGGTAAAAGCAGTTTTAAATTAATTGCAATATAAAATTATTTGAGAGAGAGAGAGAGAGAGAGAGAGAGAGAGAGAGAGAGAGAGAGAGAGAGAGAGAGAGAGAGAGAGAGAGAGAGAGAGAGAGAGCAAGTTGGATTTGAACATCATACCGTTTTTTTCATTATTTTCGTTTTTTCATGAAAAGAAACAAAAGCATTCTATAATGCAGGGTTATGAAACCAAATATTAAATAAAAGTTTCCAGGCAAAAAGAACTGCCAAAATCTTACGTGTTTTCATTGAAAATTATGCTTTGTATGGTTACAAAAATCTTCCAAATTATAGGAAATGTTTTTTTTCGAAAATCTGTAAAAAATGAAAAAGTTATTTACTGAATACAATAACACGAATCTACATTAGTAAATAGACAGAGATATACTTGTTTTATCGGCATCTTGATAAAAGTATAATATATCTTCAATGGAAAAGAAATGTATATTTCAACTCTATTTCTTTAAAGTTAGTATCACCTTCGGCAATTTTCATGGTTACTGTGCGAGGTGGATGTTAGGTGTTAACAGAGAGGAAATGTGAGTGCAAGTAAAGTTTATTCAACAAATAACGATCTTATATACAGGCAGTTTAGAAAAATTATATAAAAAAAAATTCAAATACACCAGTGTTAGAGAGAGCAAGAGATAAAAGGGTAATTTCATTATATTCTATTAGTGTTTACGAAACCTGTGCAGTACATGGCTCCCCTTTGAAAAAAGACATATCTATGAAATATGGTACCCTTCTTTAGAGAGGCAAACTGTAAGTGGGTCATCTTGTAGGAGATACGCATGCTTAAGGAGATCTATGGAGATCCAGTCATCTTTACCACGAATAACAATACAGAAAGTTGTCAGTGTCCGATGGATCAGGAGAAAAGGGCCAGGGTTAGTAGGTGTCAGAGGTGGCTTACTAGTGTCATTGCGCTGGAAGACGTGTATTGCTGCTCGTAAATCTTACAGTAGGTTTTGTTTTGCTAGGGGCTTATAAGTCTGATGATATAGAGAAAAATTTCACGCAATATGCCGGAAACTCTGGAGATTGTTCAAGGAGGTTATAGATGGCAAACAAGCTGGGATGACAAACGGGCTTCCATACACCATTTCAACTGACGAGAAACCCTAGGCTTTGTTAGTTGTGGTCCTTAATCCCAGGAGGACCTATGGTAGCTAAATAAACCAGTTTGAGTTATTACAGCAGGACATCAAACCTGCTTTGAGGGTATGACAAAAATGTTCTACTATTCCGTTGGTTGCAGTGTTGTAGCTGGTTGTCTGGTGTATATTGATACCAAGGAGATTCGCTAATGATATCCCCAATTAAGAGCTGAAATTGGTACACCTGTCCGAGTTAATATGCTCAGGGATACTAAACTATGATATCCACCCTGAGAGTAAATCATATGTACACGAGGTGGAAGTTGTCGCTAGCATGGCCAACTGTTGGAGTGGTCAATGACTGTGAACACGTAACTGTGTACTTGTGATGTGGGTAGGACACCTACTATGTCTCAGTGGATGTAGGTAAAATGACACCGAGATTCGGGAAAGGTCCCCACTCTTTAATCCATGTTTCTATAGATTTTTGAAGTTTGGCATTAAATACATGTGCTGACCAATCCTTAGTATCCTTAGTAATGCTGTGGCAAATGGAATTCCTTTTCAGTAGTTGTGTAATAGATCCATGCAAGGGATGGGAAAGGCCATAAATGAAATCAAACAAATGTTGACGCATCAGGACACATATCTATATTCCCCCTTGGACAGTTATCTACTGAAGAAGTATAAATGGCAGGGCTAGTCGTTGACCACCTGCTCGAGTACTAAACCAATAGTTGATAGGGCATTCCTTGGGTTGCGAAGGCCAATTCTTGAAGGTGACCCGACTGTTCGTCTTTTGCCTTGCCCTTGATAGAGGTGTAGAGCGGGGACACGAGTGGCAGCTGTGACTGGCAGCAATAAGTTATATTAATTCACCATGCCCAAGAAGGCTTGACGTGCTGTGAGGGTCGAGGTCATGGGGAATATCTGAATGATTTATACCTTCTCAGCAATCTGGTGGATACCTTCAGAAGGAATGGAATACCTTAAAAACGATACTTTATTGACGCCAAAGATGCACTTGTCATACTGGACTACCAGGCTGTTCTGTTTTAGCCCGTCTAGAACAATGAGCGATGCCTACGTGATGAAGAGTTCCCATGTGGAGGAAGAGAACACAAATATATCATCCATATAATATATACAGAAGTGAAGCTTATCTAAGCTGCCATCCTTGTTGCATTGAAAAGATGCACTTGCATTACTAAGGCCAAACCATGAGTAATTGAAATTGTTTATACCAAACGGGGTGGTGGTAGTGGTCTTAGGAAGGTCTTTTGGGTTCATGGGCTCCTGATAATAACCCTTCAGAAGGTCGATATTTGAGGGAACATTCAGTTTGTGCAAGTAGAAGGTAACGTCAGCAATGTTAGGGAGTGAGTAGTTATCCAGTTCTGTCTGCATATTCAGAGGCGTGTAATCCTTACAATGATGCTTAGAGCCATCCTTCTTCAGGATGATATGTAGAGTCTTTTGTATTACGGTCCATCAATGTTGACCATTTGGTCGAAAATTTTGCTGATATCAAGATAAGAAAGAAGTCGTCCTTTAGAGTGAAAAGAAAAAGGAAGAAATGTGAGGTTTCTAAACTTTAAAGATGTTGATACCTCTCTCTCTCTCTCTCTCTCTCTCTCTCTCTCTCTCTCTCTCTCTCTCTCTCTCTCTCTCTCTCTCTCTCTCTCTCTCTCTCTCTCTCTCTCTCTTAGTTATTTAAGTTTGGTAAACTTCATAATTTTCGTTTTTATTATATGTACATTATGTAAATACGCAAATTTTGTCATTTTCTTTCTTATAGATTGATAGAATTCGTTTTAGCTATGTTTTGTATAAAGTAAAGATGTACAATAAAGGATGTTCCAATTATCTAACTACTTTCTATGCCAGATGTCTGAGAAATGCTACAGTCCATGTTGTTAAAAAAAAAAAAAAAAAAAAAAAAAAAAAAAAAAAAAACAGAAGGGGCCCCTCAAAAAATTGTGTACCAGGTCCCCTAAAAGTTAAACCCGGCCCTTCCTAGTAGGTATCAAAGTATATGAGATATGGGATGGTGAGTATCTTATAATATGACAAGAGATCTGTCATATTCTCCAGGTATATGAGATAAAGGCTGGCAGTTATCAAGGAATTTGAAATGAGACTGTCAGGTAGCTACTGGCATATGACACACAGGTGGCAGGTAATCAGCTATATGAGGTTGATGCTTGGAGTTATATAAGTGTATGAGGCAGACGCTGGAATAATCACCGTTATATGGGAAAGCAGCCGGCAGTACCTGGTATATTAGACTTGGTTCAGCTTGTAAATAAGACATGGTCCAGCTGCTATCCTGATATAAGAGAATATGCCAAGTCGTCCAGTTATATGAGACATTGAGCTGTCATGTATCCAGGTATATGGAAAAGCACCGACAGTCATTCAGTTAAATAAGACAGAAGCTGACAGGTATCAAGGTATATGAGATAGGGGCGGCAGGTAGCCAGGAATAAGACACTAGGGACAAGGTATTAACCAGGAATATGAGTTAGAGCTGAGAGGTCTACAAGTTTATGGGATAGGGGCGGCAGGTAGCCAGGAATAAGATACTAGGGACAAGGTATTAACAAGGAATATGAGTTAGAGCTGAGAGGTCTACAAGTATATGGGATAGGGGCTTTCTGGTATCCAGGTAAATAATGCGGGGGGCTGCCTGGTATCTAGTTATATAAAACAAGGGCCAAAAGTCATCTGGGTATATGTGATACGGCCGTAAATTTTCCAGATATGTTAAAAAGGGACCAAAAGGTAAATGAAAGAATTCCTGCTGGTATCTTGCTATATGAATTATGGCCCAGCATGTGTTTATGTTTATGAGACTCAGTCCAGCAGTTATCCAGGTATAAAAGATGAGGTTGGGAGGCATCCCGGATATGAGACATTAGAATCTTGTTTTCAGAAGTATGATATGAGGGACGGGATGTACTCTATGTATGTAGGACTAGGGCCAGTAGGCATCTCAGAATTTACAAGAATACTTACAGGTAGCCAGTTATATGAGAAGGGTGCTGGAATGCATCTAGGTATGTAGCACGGGGACCAGCAGTATCCAGGTATATGAGACTGGTTATAGTAGGTATATAAGAGACATGCCTGCAGGTATCCAAGTACAAAAAACGGGAGCCAATTAGTATTCAGGTATATGAGACTGTGGCTGTCAGATATTCATGTATATGAAACGTGGCATTCCAGTATCTAGGTACATGAAACGGGACTGAAAGGTATTCAGGTTTATGAGATAGGGGTCAAAGGGTATCTTAGCATATGAGAGACAGCCAGTAAACATCCAGGTATATGAGACCAGAGCTGGAGGATTTTCAGTTATTTGAAATTGAAACTGGTAGGTGTTAAGATATATTTATCAGGGGGCAGCAGATAACCAGATGGAGTGGGACAGTTTTCCACATATGTTGAACGAATTTATCTGGTATATGAGAGAGATGCTGGTTAGGATTCTGGTATATTATATGGGGTCCAGTAGGTGTCGAGGTTTAATAGAAAGGGTCTGGCAGTTATCAGGATATATGATATGGGACTGAAAGGTATCCAAGAATATAATATGGAGACCGGCATGTACTCTAGGTATGTGTGACGAGGGGCAGTATGTTTCCATTAATTTAAGATAGTGTAGGGCGTGGCTCGGAGGTATCAAGATATAATAGACATAGCTCTCCATGTGTTAATGTATATTTGACGTGGGTCAAAACTTATTAAAGTATGAGATAGGTGCCTGCAAGTATTCAGTTATATATATGGTACATGGCTGGGCAGATATCCAGGTATATGGGTTGGGGGTTTGAGGGTATGCAAGATAAGGGTCAACAGGTATCCAGGCATATGCGACAGGAATGGCAACAATCCAAGTTTATGAGATTTGGTAGCAGGTGACCAGATATATGATATGCAGGCTGGTAGTTGTTTGATACATGAGTCAAAGGGTATCCAGGGAAAACAGGGTTCGACAGGTATCCAGGTATTGGAGACCGAGGCTGGATGGTATTCTGTTAAATGATTTGTACGCTGGCAGGTATCCAGATATATAAGATAGGGTTAGCAGATATCCAGTTATATAAGGCGTGGGTGTCAGAAACGAAATGTGTATGAAATGGGGGCTTAAAATTATTCAGTTATCTGATATGGGTGCAGGTAGGTATCCAAATCATAAAATATTGAGTCTGGTAGATATTCAGGTATATGAGATGTGGGCCGACAGGTATCTATGTTTATTACTTAGTTTTCTATAGTCCTTGTAAAACTCATAGTGACCTGTTTATTCCAGGTTGGTGTATGAGTAATTCAGGAATACTGCTTGGTGACACAAGAGATGAGTTGGGGAAACACAGATTTCATCAACATCTTGTTCAGGATTATATAAGTGGAAAGTTGCTGAATATTTTTAAAGTTAATTTTTTGTACAAATATGATAAGGTAAGTTTCATATATATTTTATGAAAAGATTACTAAGATTTTTATTTAATTTTTTTCTGGGTTAGTTACACTGCCTCGTTCAATTGTACATATCTGACTACATAAATGTATTCCTATATTTGGATTCAAGAAATTTTAACCAGGATTATTTATCAATAAATTTCTTATAAAAACATGACAATGTAGACAATTCTTCGAAAATTTCTGATTTCCCAAATAAGAAGAGGGGAAATTAAAAAGCTATTAATTTAAATAAAATCCTATACCAATTAGACCCACAACTTAGCTTGGCCAAAATTTTCAAACTTCGAGATTTTTCATGCTGTTGTAAGAAAGAAAAGCTTTTCACCCAAACTACTACTGTTGTGTATGTTTGACTTCCAGTGATAAAGACCATAATTTCGAGCTTATGGAACAATGTTTAAAAGGGACAGGTTGAGTCAGTAGGAGGAATGTTACAATATCAACTTCAGAGCATTCAATTGGTCATATTCTAAGAAATAACTTTCTTTCGAATTTACATTTCATTATATCTATCAGCATCATTTGAAGTGAAGAATCATGGTGTTCCAATGCCGTTTTCTTCAGCCCAAAGGTGAAATACTTACACCTATATGACCTCTAATCTGTGATAAATGCGTTATTATCAAACTGAAAATTTTTTGATAATCCTTTCTTCATCTTAGGCTCCTAAGTCAACTTTCATATTATCCATCATACAGTCAGTCATCTTTGTCATTATCAAAGGTTTAGTCGCGATATGATATATGTATCTGAGGAGGATTTCTTATCAGATTATTGAGATATATTTTACTTTTTTAGTTAATGTTCATAATCAAATTGATATTGAAATTGAATTTTTTGGACTTCAGGGAATTGACAGTTTGTCCGAAACCACTGTAAGTTTTCATCGAATAAAGGACCCGTCACTTCTCTACGCCCTTGAGTTTTTCATCTACAAACTTAAAATTTTTGGCGTCGAAGGGAGATTTAAAGGACCAAACACAGCACCACTCCCTCCTGATACCAAATCTGTTCCTCAAGAGGTTATTATTATTATTATTATTGTTATTATTATTATTATTATTATTATTATTATCATTATTATTATTATTATTATTATTGCGATAACGACAAGTGTATCTTTTAGAGAAAGAAATCTTTTCTTTACCCCGTATGACGATGTCCTATCACTTTTCAGGTCCTAAAGCGATTTGGAGTAACGAGGGTGAACGATAGTGAACATCCATTTCAAAAAGAGTAAGAAAGTTTTTGGGTAGTTTTTAATTTTGTCCAAAAATTCCAATCTACTATGATGTTTAATTTGCAAAATTCCAATAGATTTAAACAACAAACACTTCCTAATAACCCCTCCCCCTCCTTGGCCAGCCCTCTGTTGAATGAGGAAAAATCAGCTTTTAAATTTTGAAAGGAGTTTGCTAACAAACTAAGAAGCAAAACATTGAAAATCTTAAACATCTTCGTTGCCAAGTTTTCATTATCATTATTATTATTATCATTGGGCAGATGATAGCCCCGATGAACTAAAAAAATGGATACCTAATTAACTCTTTTTGGCTTTATTCATTTACACCTATTGACATATGATACAACGTAAGTTTTTTTATTTGCAGAAACATCATCTTATTGTAAAGGTAATTAGTCAATACTGGTGACTATCTTTCATCCTTTTATAGTTTACTATCTAAAGTTATATCTATGGTTTAGATGAATTTTTTATTGAATTGTTCAATCTAATGCCTCAATGGTAAAATCGTTATTAAGATTCATATAATGATAACCACACTGGGTCGCTCAAGGAAGGGAATAAAAGAAGCATTGAAACTTCCTCGTTATCATACATTTTAGGGGGCTTTAGCTTGAAATTTGTACATTTGGTGAAAATAACAGTTTTCTATAGTGTGTATGTCATGTAGTTCGTTTTACTCCTATGGATCCTTTGGCTCTGCTACTTTGCACAGGAGTTTAATTTCGGCTTCAGTCTATTTAGTAACATTCTCTCCTAATTAAGTTTAACTAGATGCCTAGTTATTTTAGACAGCTGGCTATACAGGTTTGGTACATGATGGATGATTGCAGTGATGCAGGTGCATTAGAATGTCATTGAAGTAACAGTCCCTCTTCATTTAACCTGTTGTTGTGGAAGTTTATTTTTTCAGGATTTCTGTGTACCATTCTTTTTGCGAACACGAATTTTGGTGCTTTAAGAAAAGCTATTCGTAATAAAGTCTTTTTAAAAAATACAGGTCTAAGTTTTGCACATTTAAAGATCAGTTGCCACTCCACCAAAAGGAAAAAATCTTCTTGGAGTTTTCCCTACCCACGTCTGTCGTTACCCAAAAATGATTAAACATTTATTCACTTGTTTGTGTTTGTTCTTCTCTGGCTTGTCATGTGGCTAGTAGAGTAATAACGTATTTGCCTAACATTCGCAAAGCAGCAGAGCGATTGCAGCACGGGACCATGAATTTAATCTGTTTGCTGGGTAAGATACTGATGTGGTGGGGCCCCACAGTGGAATGTTGGGCTTACTTGTTGACGGTCTAGTGAGCGTTGGAATGATCCCATATATTTGTTGTATATTCTATGCTGCTAGATAGTGCCACTGTGTATACTTTTGAGGTAACGAGGTAACTTTGTACTTTGGTGACATAATAAAAGATCACTTAGAAAGTTCGATCAAGACAAGAAGACGTGTTGTTTCTTTTTTCCTCTTGAACATGACTGGAAATTTAACAAGTTATGGGCCCAGCACTCAAAAAAAAAAAAAAAAAAAATGGACGAAGATATACTTTGATGGCGATGGACGGAGATTTGAGCAGTGGGAAATGAAATTTCTTGGATACCTGAGACTGAGAAAATTGAAAGCTGTTGTCTGCTCCCCGGAAGATCAAGAAGTTGATACCGAGAAAAATGGGGAAGCATTTGCTGAACTTTTTCAAATTCTTGATGAGACAAGTCTAGCACTAGTGATGCGGGATGCTGTCGACGATGGAAGGAAAGTACTGAAGATCCTCAAGTAACATTATGCTGGTTCAAGTAAGCCACGTATCATATCACCATACACAGAATTGACATCTTTAAACAAAGAAGAAACCGAGAATGTTACAAACTATATTATACGAGCAGAAACTGTGGCCACTTCATTGGAGAGTGCAGGTGAAACAAAAGGTGATAGTCTACTAGTGGCAATGGTGTTAAAAGGCTTACCAGACAATTACAAAGCATTTATAGTTGTTATTACTCAGAGTGAAAAGGAGCAGACCTTTACAGAGTTTAAAGCAACCCTACTCAGTTTTGAAGATACAGAAGTATGTAGAAGGAGAGAAAGTAATGACCATCTTATGAAGGCAGCTAACTGGAGAAACAAGGCATGCTATAAGTGTGGTAAAACAGGACATTTCTTTTCAAATTACATAAACAAGCCGAAAGGAAGATGGTGTCTGAACTGTCAGAATTCTACTCATAATACCAACACAGGTAGACGGCAAGGAAGGTCAAGTGGGTATAACGAGAGGATAAACAGTTTGGCTAATAAAGAAACCGCAGGTGATCATCATTCATTTATATATAAAGTGTGCATCAATATGAAAATGGTAGCAAGTCTAAAACCAGACATGCTATTGGTAGATTGTGGTGCTACAACGCATATTTTGACTGATGTGTCAAGATTTACTCGCTTTGATGAAACGTCCAAGCAGGAGAGACACTTTATGGAACTGGCCGATGGAACAAGGTGCGACAATGTGGCAGTGAAAAGAGGAGATGCCATGATCAAGATGATGGACAGTGATGGCTGGTATTGTAAAGTGAAGCTGAAAAAAACACTGCTCATTCTAACATATGCTCTGAACATTTTATCTGTTCAAGCTGCAACTGGGAAGGGTGCTAAAGTGATTTTTTATCCTGATTCTGTTGAATTAATTGATAAGTGATATAAAATTTTACATTGAAAAGTGTGGAATATTGTATTGCTTAAGAATGAATAATGTTCATATAAATATTGATAGTGTTAATTATGCTTGTGATTTGAAAGAATGGCATAAAATCCTACAACATTGCAGCTACTATGATACTGTAAAGCTGGAAAATGTAACAAAGGGCATGAAAATTATACATCCAGACGTTAAACTTGATAATTGTGATATATGTTTGTTAGGTAAAATGAAACAAACTAGAAATTGAAACTATGATACTAAATCTGAAGTTCCCTTAGAATTTGTACACACTCGATTTAGCAGGTCCAATAGAACCTGTTTCAGGTGAAGGGTTTAGATATGCTATAAACATTACAGAGGATTGTACAGGGATAATTTTTGTGTATTTCCTGAAAAACAAAAGTGATGCAAATTCTGCCTTAAAAAAAATGTTCAGACTCTGCTCCGGATGGAAAAATTAAAAGACCAAGGTCTGGCAATGGGTTAGAGTTTACATGTCAGGATTTTACCAATGTACTTATTAATAATAGAATTAAGCATGAAAAGTCTGCTCCATATTCGCTGCACCAGAATGGCACTGCTGAGAGAAGTTAGATATGTCATTATATTTCATGTACATAAATAGTGACTATTACATTTACTTGTCAGCATTTTTGATAGGCAAGTCACTATCAATTGTTAAGAATTTTAAGAATGCTATAAAACGTTACGGGAAATTTTAGGAGTTCTTAGGTCCCATTACAGAAATTCTTAGGCCTTTAGCCATGTCAATATAACTTAAGTGAATGTGTGTTTTTCAGTATTGTAGGGCAGAAGCATAATTAACACGAAAAAAGAGTTTCTTCCATTTGCTTACAAATAGTAAGTATATCCTAGTAATTTTTATCCACGTCCCTAGATGCAAATCATTTCGATTCGATATGGAAATTCATTCTCCATTATTTCTTTGAAAGGAGGAACTAGATGACAACTAAGGGTTTTTTTTATCTTCAAGAGAAATATCATAGAGGAAATTTTGTGTTTTATTAGCATATTCATGAACTATAATCATATCGTATTTATACTAAGAGTAACAACTGTGGGGCCACATATTCCTCTAAAATGTCCACCCAGAAAAAGAAACAAGGAAATAAATAAACAATACAAAAAATTAACAGAGAATATAAAACTTCTTAAAATTAGCAAAAGCATTAAAATATATCAGTCTTATACTGATTGTGCATAGAGACTTTGGTCAGCCTTTTCGCCTTTAGTAAGTGTATTCTATAGGTTTTATTTCAGCTGTGGCCAAAATTGAACCAATCCTAATAAGGCGGTTGAATCTGTAGAACTTAACATGGTCCATCTTAAGTTCTTCTGCCTTATTAGGAATAGTTCGCATTTTTGTCACAGCTAGAATAAAAATTATAGTATACTCTATGATGGAGAAGGCATGAGTGTTAGAACTAACTGATTATCTAGTGGTGAATACAAAATGGTACATTCTTGGAAGAAATTCTTAATGCCTGTCCTAAGTGCGTATATCCATTACCAATCTTTAAAGGTTCGTCCATACCTCTTAAGTATTATCCCTGCTTTTTCATTGAACATTATATCAATTTCTGTTTTCTCTACTCAAACCTTTCATCTTCTTTTGTAATTCCTCTTATGATTCACGAAACACAACCTTCTTATCTGCAAATGTTAAATTGTTAAGGCTTCCCTCATTAATATTCATTCCAACATTTTCCGAATATAAGTTCTCAAAAACACTTCTAGGCATGCTGTGAATAATTTAGAAGAGGTGGAGTCTCCCTGTCTAACTCTCTTCTCAATGGTAATTTTCTCAATATGTTTATATGGTTTCAGAAGAGGTTTTCTTCCTTTATATATTAACTTCAAGTGTTCTAACATTTGACAAAATCTAAAGCTTTCTCGTGGTCTATAAATGCCAGACATAGTGGTTTGTCAAATTTTGTTGATTTTTCCATTAGTTGATTGATTGCATCGATTTGATCAGTTGTTTAATATCTACTTCCAAAGCATGTCTGCTTGGCTGATTAAAGTCTATCTGTCTTTCTAGTTGGCCTAATATAGTCTGTAAATATTTCATATATTACGGAGAGTAGAATTATTGGGCAGTAATGTTTCATATATTTTGTGTCTCCGTTTTGATGAATTAGTATAAAGATAAAGTTTTCCTAAGCTTTATAGAGCATTCTTGCAGATTCTTGCAGATATCTAGTGTAGATTTTCTACCAGTTTTACTACTAAGTATTCTCCTCCATGTATCATTAAACCAATAGTTAGGCTATCTATCTGCTTTTCAAGTGAAAAGCACTGGGAAACATTGTAGAAACACAACCCTGCTTATTGTTCACGAGTTTTCCATCGCTCTTTTTCCCTTTTTTTCAAATTCAATGAAAGTTTTTCATTATATTACCAATAGTCATTTAAAATCCACCACTGTTTGTAAGTATTTTATATAATTATAATATGAAATAATACATGTACCTGCGGCGTGGCCTCCCCTGGTAGCTGGGTTGGTAGTCGAGTACTGAGACCAAAACACCCTTGAACCCCCCCGAATTACTTTAAAAAAAAAAAATAAATAAAATAAATAAATTCGGTACAGTTTGATGTGGAGAATGACAATAAAAGTCCAATAACTTCTGACCATTGGAAAGCTGACACATCTAAGATGGCCGATCAATTTCAATAACTCCCGTATTATCTAAAATTTTTGAACATCTTACGTCTTCTGACAAACATTTCAATAGGTTTGCTGAAGGTAATCATCTATTCCCTATTTCTCAATTTGCTTTCGTAAAGGCCTTGAAGCATGTGATGCCCTTCTTGAAATCTCCAATGCTGTATAGAAATTCCTTGATTGTGGTCAGGAAGTTCGTATGATTGGCCTCGATTTTAGTGCTGTCTTTGACTCTGTTAATCATGAGCCCCTTGTTTTCAAACTCAAACAGTTGGGATTGGGTGGGTCGTTTCTTAGTATTATTATTGATTTTTTAAGTAATAGATCTCCAAGAGTTGTTGTTGATGGGCACCATAGTGAGTATAGGAATGTGACATCTGATGTCCCACAGGGTAGTGTTCTTGGCCCATTACTTTTCATACTATATACACATGACATGTGGTTTGGCCTAGAAAACAAGCTTGTTGCATATGCAGATGATGCTACTCTCTGTGCATAAATTCCATCCCCTGAATTTAGATATGTGGTTGTGAATCCGTTGATAGAGATCTAGCTAAAATTAGTGCATGGTGCAAATTATGGGGTTTGAAGTTGAATCCTAACATAACTCATAGTATGATTGTGAGTAGGTCAAAGACAGTGGCTCCTCAACATCCGGATCTCTCTATTGAAAATGTTTCTTTAACTTTGTGTGACTCTTAAAATTTTAGGTGTTATTCTTGACAGCAAATTTAATTCTGAGAAACACACTAGTTCTGTTTTCTTCTATTGCTAAAAAAATTGGCTTATTGAGAAAGTCTTTAAAGATTTTCGGTGATCAATCTATTTTGAAGAAGTGCTTTAATTTTAGCATTCTACCTTGTTTTTTAGTATTGTTCTCCTGTCTGGTCTTCAGCTGCTGATTCTCGTCTTAATTTGATAGACAGAAAATTACGATCTATTAAATTTCTTTTTCCTTATCTAGATATTAATCTTTGGCACCGTCATTCAGTTAGTTCATTATGCATGTTGCATGATATTTTTAAAAATTCTGACTATCCTTTACATTCAGATCATCCTGGACAATTCCATCAAGTTCGTAATACTAGTCAGGTGGTTAATTCTAATAGCCATGCCTTCTCCATCATGAGGGTCAATACTGCTCAGTATTCTAGAAGGTTTATTCCAGCTGTGACCAAATTGTGTTACGATCTTCCTAATTGGGTAGTTGAATCAGTAAAGCTTCAAAAGTTCAAAGTTGAAGCAAAGGTTTTTTTGTTGAACAGCTGGACATAAATCTTTTTATAGTTTATAGAAAATCAAACTCAAACCATGGTTCTCTAATCTTGGGTAGTGCCATAGCCTCTGCACTATAGTCTCCCACTGTCTTGGGTTGGAGTCCTCTTGCTTGAAGGTACACTCGGCACACCGTTCTGTCTAGTTTCTTTTTCTCTTGTTTTATTTAAGTTTTAAAGTGTATATAGGAAATATTTATTTTAATGTTGTTACTCCTAAAATATTTAATTTTACTTGTATCCTTTCCTTGCTGGGCCTTTTTCCCTAATAGGGCCTCCCGGGCATATAGTGTCCTGCTTTTTCAACTGGGGTTGTGGCTTAGAAAGTAATAATAATAATGATAATAATAATAGTAATAGTAATAAAAATAATAATAATAATAATAATAATAATAATAATAATAATAATAATAATAATAATAATAATAATAATAATAATAATAATAATAATAATAATAATAATAATATATCTGTTTTGACGTTGTTACTGTTTTTAGAATGATTTATTGTTATTTTGTTCTCATCATTTATTTTTTTCTTTATCTCCTTTCCTGATTGGGCTATTTTCCCTATTAGAGCCCTTGAGCTCTTCCAGCTAGGGTTGTAGCTTGGCTAGTAATAATTATAATAATACATTAACATACAAATAAATTTCTTATCATTTGCTATAGAATGATAATTATGATTTCTATACCGAGGTTTTCAGGATCAATAAATGCAATATAATTATCAAAATCATAGAATTTTAATGATATATGAAAAAAAAACATTTCATATTTTCAACACTTTTAATATAGGTATCTAAAAGTGTGTCATTGACTTCAAATGTCAAATATAACTAAAATGAGTCCTACAATAGGTGACTGCACTATTGTGACAGCTGGTTGCATAGTTCATTTAAATTGTCACCAGCGGTACATGAACCCACGTGTCATTACAAATTTATTAAACAAGAATTAAGTAAACCATTACTCAAACGAATTGCATTGGCATTCATTGGACCATTTGATAGCATGTCCAATTGTCTTTTCTGTGGATTTCAATTTTGTGAAGACATAATTTTGTTAAAACTATATAGCAGTGTTGTAGTGACTGTTCAGATAACTGGGGTGGTATGTGGGAAGGTCAAATTGAGTACCATAGTTTTGAGTTACATGCAGCCGACTGTGTATATCACCAATCCTGGGAGGGGAACTTTTGATCCGGGAGTGATATTCCTTATAGGTTTAAGGGGGAGCAAAATACAAAGCAAGGGAAATTAGGATGACCCAAAAATGAAGATTACCATCAGACTTTTCTAAAAAAGTGCTTTTATCTTCAGGATTATGATAGAGGAGCAATTGAAAGTGTCTGTCCAAAGAGATGAAAACAGGTTAGCTGTCACTTGAAAATGTTTTAGGATATGAGCTAAGCCTATTCCCTCCAGCTCTTTTCGAGATTAGAAATGTATTTCGTAAGCAAGATAAACCCCAGCTCGCTCACTCCATCTCAGACCATTTGAAGAAAGGTGTAGATCTACTTCAGTCCCCTACTCAGACAGAGCACTATGTCGTTGGTGTAAGATCCCTATGACACCGAGTACCCTGGAAGAAAGAAGATAGCTAGAGCGCAATACATAAAGCATATGCAGATAGGAAAAGAGGATGTATTGTCATCAACTCACCTGGTGATGATGACATAGGCTTTAGTCAACCAAGGCTTCAGTTGAACCATCACAATTCCATGCAACTACCTTGATTGAAGAAGACACAGGTCTTTTAATTCTACTTTTTCATTATACACATAGAGATAAAAGGGACCTCTGTTTTAGGTTGGAAAACTCAACTGCCACAACAATCTACCACATCAACAGTCTTAAGTCAGTCATAGGAATTAGTCTATACTCAGAGCTGCTCTTCATCGACGCTTCTACTGGATGTGAATCTACATTGCACATCTTTGGTGTAGGAAAAGGGGCTGTATTTAAAGAGTTAGTCAAAGGTAATTCTGCTTTACAAATTTGTCTTGATCAATTCCTCCCTCGATTAAATGATCACACTAGAGTGAAGATAATGGCTACATTATTTTCTGGGAAGGGAGCAGAGTCACTGACATCTTTGCACCAGGGTACCTTTTCTAGGAAAATCATGTCCTCAAAGTCTTTTATAGCACCGGAATACCCCCACCAGATACTTCCACACATTTTCCTTCTCTCAAAGTTTATTGCAAGATATTGGTTTGGATTGGGATAGAGAATGACATGAATTGAGGGAACAGTCACCATGGACCATGCTGTTTGCAGATGATATAGTTCTGTGTGATGAAAACAGAGAAGGATTGGAGGGGAAGCTGAAGAGATGGAGAGAGGAATTGGAGAGCAGAGGGCTAAATATTAGTAAAACAAAAACAGAGTATATGTGTTGCAGCCCGCGGAACCAATTAAATGATATGCAGCTGCTAGGTGAAATAGTAAAGAGGACAGAAAAATTGAAGTACCTAGGGTCATATGTGGAAGAAAAAGCAGAACTCCAAACGGAAGTGAACAGTAGAATTAAAGCTGGATGGGATGATTGGAAAAGAGTGTCGGGAGTGTTGTGTGATCCAAGGAGAAACTTAAAGTTAAAGGGAAAGGTACATAAAACTGTAGTGAGACCTGCCATGACATATAGTGCAGAGACCTGGCCCATGAAATAGATCTTTGAGAAGAAAATTAACGTTGCAGAGATGAGCTTGCTAAGATGGATGGCTTAGATCACGAGACTGGATGAGGTTAGGAATGACTTGGTAAGGGGAACAACAAAGGTTACAGAGGTACCAAAGAAAATCCAAGAAAAGAGACTACACTGGTTTGGGCACGTAATGAAGAGAGACCATGAGTATGTTGGGAGGAGGATGCTGGATATGGATGTTCCAGGTAGGAGGAGGAGGGGGAGACCAAAGAAAAGTTAGATGGAGTATGTAACAGCAGATATGGAGGAGAAAGATCTCACAATGGAGGACATCGGAGATGGATGAACCTAGAAATGGCTCTCTATAAATAGCGACCCTTCATAGCGGGAAAACCTTTAGTCAAAGAAGAAGAGAGTGACATGGATGTGTTGAGCTGAGGTTGGAGGAGAGAGGATACTAAGTTAACACCAGTAATGTCAGATATGGAAGCAGCTCCAGACATTCTGTGTAAAGATGATACATTGTAACGGCAAATCTCCCTGACGATGATCACAGTGTAGCTGTAGAGTGCATGGATTACCATGTACAGCTGCCTGTGGACAATGCCAATTAGATAATTATGATAATTCATACAATCATGTAAAATTCAGTTAAGAGGGAGATGAGGAGTATCAATTATAGTCTATGTATTAACTCTGGTAATGATATATGTATGCATTGTTTAGATAGTTAGATTATCATACTACCAACTTTAGACTTTTAAGACTAGTAGCAACTAAACACTCTAGTTTTATAAGTGATGTATTGTTAAGTTATTGTAGGTTTTTCTATATAATGATATTTGATATTAAACGGTTAAATTAGGATATATGTGAATTTCAGTGGCAATTATTGGATACTACTTAGTTTTTCCTTGAATAATTATCAAAAGGAAATTTGACTCTTTACATTGTATTCCTTGATCCAGGAAACCTAGGTGTAGACATATCTATCATCGTAGAATGAATAATAAGGAAGTTAATGACCTTTTTTTATGTATTAGCCGCCATCTTGTATTTCACATCACATGAAGTCAGGAACAGTTGGAAAACCTTTTCTAACGATTCTTTTAAGGTTAAAACATATTTGTATTCGATTATGGGTGTACTAGTTGAGGTAGGCTTTATCAGCCTACCTGTGAAACGTATCAGAGATTTAAATGTCCATGTAAACAGGCCTTGTCTCACGATGGCCATGGTTAAGACACTAGCCAGGATTCTGATCCATGAGGTCCACGGCATTGACCCCATCCTTGCTTTTTAGAGCAACCTGTTAGTGGGCAAAGTGCTGAAGGCCTGTGTCACGAAGTGGAAAACCACCTTCACAGCCGTCTACTAGTGAGAATTTACTCAAAACTTCTTGACAACTTTGGACCTTTGTTGGCTGCTGAAGCTGTTGTAGAACCAAATTAGCTCCAACACAAG
>NC_090734.1:22604822-22609822 GCF_036898095.1 Palaemon carinicauda | reverse complement strand
TCCCCCTCTATCTCCGTAATGGCCTAGCCATTACAGTACTGTACGTCGTTCTACATCTGGACCTAGTATAGGTTAGGATGTGGAATTGACTCAGCCCCTTGCCGGCCGGCAGAGCTGCCGGCCGGCAAGGGTCTTGTATTTGAATGCTGCCCGGACCTCCCTTGGTCCCTCATCCATGCTTGCCTGTAGAGCCAGACGGCATTGGTCAGGAAGCCTGAATTAGATTCTCCCCTTCCTTATATGCACTCTTTCGGATTGCCGGGCTTGGAGGTAGTGTACACTCTTATCCCGGCATCCATTCTATTTTTCTTCTAGTGCTGTACCCGACCCGGCTGCCGGCCTCATAGGCCGGCAGGCGGGCAGGTGTAGTCCTCTGGTTCTTTTGCTGCCGGCTGGCATCGGTCCTGTACCTTTGAAGGCCGGCTAATGTCAGCCCTTGTCTGCCGGTCACCAAGAGTGTGGCCGGCAGCTGGGTACTACCTTGTGTAGTTGCCGGCCGGCAGCCATTGCCGGCCGACATTGGCTGTTGCCGGCCGGCAGCGACTGCCGGCCGGCACATGCATTTGAACCAGAGTTCTGCCGCCTTATAGCTGTTAAGTAGTATACTTTAAAGCTAGTTATGGTGTGTGCCGGCCGGCAGGTGCCGGCCGGCACGTATCCTCCTATACTGTGCTAGTATTCTTCAGTATAACATATACAGTAAGAAGAAAACTATAGTATGGGTTTTGGTACAGCACTGTGTGTTCCTACACTTTTGTGTTTTCTTGCTCAGTCCTTTGCTGTTGCCCTACAGATAGGAAAGTGAGTTCTTTCCTGTCTATTATCCAGGATTTTAAAATCATTGCTTAGGTGTGAGCTCCACCTGTTTCCTTTGGAAACTTTGCATTGGTTACTCTAGAAGAGATTAACCATTTGATTTTATTATCTGGAAGGCTGCAGCATTGGGTTGTGAGGGAAACACAAGTGTGTGTCTTTCCTTTCTGAATTGTTATGCTATACAATGCATATCCAGTGATACATAGTTCACTTGATACTCATGGAAATTTCTTCTCTTTACAGAAGGACCCTCCGAAGTGCGGAAGTGTTTTCTGCAACGTCCGCAGCAAGAACCTCTGCGGACATGAGTTTTGTAGGAGACACGCAGCATGCGCTGTCTCCAAGGATGATCTCCGGTATTGGGACCCTCAGGTATGTACTGTGTGCACTAACCTGATTACTGAGGCCTTTGATTCCCCTAGGACGGCGGAATCAAGGGATATAGCAAGGGGAAAGCTTCGTACCTGGGTAAGGGGCTTCCAAAAGAACACCTCTGGCCCTTATCTTCCAAGTGAGAAGTTCAGATCCAGGTGGATGCAGAAGTCGCGGTCGCGATGCAAGACATCCAGTTAGATGACAGGATGTCTGATGTGGACGAGCGTCTGGAGGAAGACCTCCTGGCAGAAGCCCAGGATGAAGTTCAAGCCCCAGACGTTGTAGAGGAAGAGGTCGACGAGGTGTCGGCTACTCCGGTTCAGATTCCGGAGCCTATTCCCTCAACATCGGCCGGTCTCCCAGTAGAGCTGGGACAGGCCCTCTCTTCTATTGTTGGAATGATCCAACAAATGCAGAAGGAGAATCAGGAGAAGGCGGCTGCAATGGAACTGCGGATGCAGTGCCTTGCAGAATCACATGGGCCCCAGAAAAAGCTCAATGTGAAAGACCTTCCCTTGTGCTCAGATGCTAACCCATGGAGGTATGCTGAGCACATGCCGATGACGACTGGAAAGATCGTCATCTCAGATAAGCTGGGCTCAGTTCCCCTGGAGGAGGTGGAATTCTGGCCCAGCAAGGCATTATATCCGGACTGTTATGTCCGGCTGATGAAGGAACCAGCTTCAAAGGAGGAGACAGAGCCGAAGGAGGTCATAGTGATGGACCACGCTAAGGCTCAAGCTCTACTTTCATCCTCGATGAAAGAGAGGGGCTTCTCTAACTCAAAGGTGGCTGCCTTGAGCAAGAAGCTCCCTTCCCTTGTGTCCTCGCCTGCTAGAGCCTTCCCCTTTTTACAGAAAGGGTTTGCGGCTGTACTAAAAGCAGTCGAGGCCGGCAAGTCTTGCCCCTCCCTGGAGGAGTGTAAACCCTTGTCGCTGGCCTTGCCTATGGACCACAAAGACTGGAAGGACGTCCATCTTACGTTCTCAGTTGGAAAGTTGGAGGCTGATATTGCCGGACGTCAGTTCGGCGAGGACCTCCCTAAGCTGCCTGACTTTCTTTTGCGAAGAGAGTTCGAGACAAAAGAAAGACTGGCTGCCTCAATGTCTCTTCAGACTACTCTTGAGACGATGGCAAGTGACCCCAAGGTCCATGAAATGTTCATGGTGGTGGCCAAGACTCATCTGGCCACAGTGACGAAGGACCTTTATGGCTTCGTCAAGGCAAGGAGAGCTTGTAGGGAGTTCGTGTTCACCTCGGCTACGGTGAGGCACGAGCCAAGGAAACTAATCTCCTCCAACATTTGGGGAAAAGACCTTTTCCCTACCGACTTGGTCAAAGAAGTTGTTGATAAGGCCGCCTTGGAGAATAGAAACCTTCTCCAGAAGTGGGGCCTGGCTATCAAAAGAAAGTCTTCCCCGGATGAGGGTCCTCAACCAAAGAGGAAGACTATGAGGACTAGGCTACCGTCTCGGCCAGCCAAGCCTGTTAGACAGCAACAGCAACTGCAATTGCCATTGCCTCCAGTGCCCAGATCGTGGCACAAACCCCGACCACTTTTCAGTGGGTACCCCAGGCCGTGTCGACACAGTCCACGGCATTCACCCCAGCGTTCGAAGGGCAGTCTACTTCCTTTCGAGCAAAGCCTAGAGGAGCAGCCAGAGGCTCGTCTAGGCGCCCCTCAAAGGGAAGGGGATTCAGGGGTGGTCGTTGTCAGGGAGGCAAGACCTCAGGACGGCAGTCCAAGTGAGATGATACCGGTAGGAGGGAGACTTCTGAAATTTCGGGATCGGTGGACCTTCGATCCCTGGGCCCACAGCCTACTCAAGAATGGACTGGGCTGGAGCTGGTACAGCACTCCACCCCTGTGCCTTCGGTTTTTCCAACACTCCACCCCCGTTCTGAAGGAGTACGTTCAAGAACTGTTGGAGAAAAAAGGTGATCCGAAGGGTGAAGCCCATCAATTTCTAAGGGAGGCTGTTTTGTGTTCCCAAGAAAGACTCGGAAAAGCTCAGAGTCATTCTGGACTTGTCGCCACTCAACAAGTTCATAGTGTATTGCAAATTCAAAATGCTAACACTGCAACACATAAGGACCTTACTGCCCAAGAGGGCATATTCCGTCCCCCTACCTAGGGTTCAGGCTACAACGAAGTCTATACGTCTTCAGAGCCATGCCATTTGGGCTAAACATTTTTACGAAGCTTGCGAGCGTAGCTCTCAAACAATTACGCCTAAAGGGAATTCAGGTAGTAGCCTACCTGGACGACTGGTAGGTGTGGGCAGCATCCGAGACAGAATGCTTGCAAGCTTCCAGTCAAGTGATCCAGTTCCTAGAGTACCTAGGCTTCAAGATCAACAGAAAAAAGTCTCGACTTTCTCCATCTCAAAAGTTCCAGTGGCTGGGAATCCACTGGGACCCTTTGTCACACCGTTTCTCCATCCCGGCGAAGAAAAGGAAGGAGATAGCGGATTCTGTCAAGAGACTTTTAGATTCCAAAAGGATATCAAGACGCGAGCAGGAGAGGGTACTGGGCTCTCTCCAGTTTGCTTCGGTGACAGACCCAGTGCTAAGAGCACATATAAAGGATGCAACCGCAGTTTGGAGAAGTTATGCATCAAACGCGCTAAGAGATCTGAGAAGACCAGTTCCGCTTCGGCTAAGTACTCTTCTCAGGCCTTGGTCCCAAGCCAGACATCTAAAGAAGTCGGTTCTTCTTCAGCCACCTCCCCCGTCGGTGACGATTCACTCAGACGCCTCGAAGGAGGGATGGGGAGGTCACTCTCATCGGAAAAAAGTCCAGGGGACTTGGTCCAAGCTATTCAAGACCTTTCACATAAACTTTCTAGAAGCTATGGCAGTGCTCCTTACCTTAAAAAAAGTCTCCCCGCGTCACTCGATCCACATAAGGTTGGTGATGGACAGCGAGGTAGTTGTGAGATGCTTGAATCGACAAGGATCGAGGTCACCACCTCTCAACCAGGTGATGTTGGCCATCTTCCGATTGGCGGAAAAGAAGATGTGGTACCTGTCGGCAGTTCACCTTCAAGGAGTCCGCAATGTGACGGCGGACGCTCTATCCAGGTTCACACCGATAGAGTCGGAATGGTCCATAGACGCAGGATCATTCTCCTTCATTCTGAATCAAGTCCCAGAACTGCAGATAGACCTCTTTGCGACGAAAGACAACAAGAAGTTGCCCCTGTACGTGTCCCCGTACGAGGACCCCTTAGCGGAAGCAGTGGACGCGATGTCCCTCGACTGGAACAGATGGTCCAGGATTTATCTGTTCCCTCCTCATAACCTTCTGTTGAGGGTCCTCAACAAACTGAGATCCTTCAAGGGGGTAGCGGCAATAGTGGCCCACAAGTGGCCGAACAGCGTGTGGTTCCCCCTGGTATTGGAACTGCAGCTGAAGTTTGTACCGCTACCAGATCCAGTTCTGACCCAGCGAGTCCAGAAGTCAACTGACTGCGCTTCATTACAGAAAACCCGGACCCTGCAGCTCATGATTTTCTCTCCCTAGCGGTGAGAAAGCGTTTCGGGATTTCGAAAGCCAGCATAGACTTCCTTGAGGAGTATAAGTGCAAATCTACTAGAAGGCAATATGAGTCATCTTGGAGAAAATGGGTGGCCTTTTGTCAAGGCGAAGAATCCGCAGGAGATCTTGACAGACTTCTGCTTATCTTTCTTCATCCACCTCCATGGTCAAGGATTGGCACCTAACACGATTTCAGCGTGTAAGTCTGCTTTGACAAGACCCATTCTATATGCCTTCCAGGTCGACCTAGGTAACGAGATCTTTAATA
>NC_090734.1:22594812-22604322 GCF_036898095.1 Palaemon carinicauda | reverse complement strand
CCACTACCCCCGCCTCTCTCTCTCTCTCTCTCTCTCTCTCTCTCTCTCTCTCTCTCTCTCTCTCTCTCTCTCTCTCTCTCTCTATATATATATATATATACATATATATGTATATATATATAGATATATATATATATACATATATATATATATGTATATTTATATATATATATATATATATATATATATATATATATATATATACAGTATATGTACAGTATATATACACACACACACACACATATATATATATATATATATATATATATATATGTGTGTGTATATTTGTATATGTATGTATATATATATAAAGAGAGAGAGAGAGAGAGAGAGAGAGAGAGAGAGAGAGAGAGAGAGAGAGAGAGAGAGAGAGAGAGAGAGAGAGAGAGAGAGAGAGAGAGAGTGTGTCTGAGGGGGAAGAGTACTTTCCCAGGGCGCAGTAGTCAGGGGAACCCATGGCACCATCTTATTTATGTCACCTATTCTATTTAGAGAATAAACTAAATCAAAGGATGAAGGATGCTCGGGTAGCCCATTGTTCCTATCAATCAAATCTATTGGCAAAACCACATAGACATAGTAAAGATTATTCTTAACTTGGTATGTCTACAAACATTGTGACTGGTTGCCACTCAAATGTTCTTTGCTCTGCCTTGGCTCACTTTGCTTTCAAATATTCATTATCTCATTGCTCGTCTGTTCTGGCATTCGATACCTGGACTTGCTGTGCTCACCACTACATGGGTCACTATTCAAGTATCATAATTACCTATAACCTGTAATATTGTTATCATTATTAGAATCACATGAATCAGCTGTGCAATGGTGGCAGCCAATCACGATACTCGTGGGCGAAGTATGTTGAAAGTTTCGGACTGCACCCAGTTGTTTCCCTTGTAATAAGAATAGCGTGACGAAAACTGTTCAGTAAACTAGAGAAAATTGTTAAACATAAGTAAGGTTAGAACTTCAAAAACTCAACTGTACACGATTTGAACACTGTTTCCCTGCACCCATGTTGGACGGTTCGGGACCAGAAAATATATGTTCATGGGCGTAAGAGTATGGGGCTTCCAGGTCGACCTAGGTAACGAGATCTTTAATAAAGTCCCGAAAGCCTGCGCTAGGCTCAGACCTTCAGCACCTCCAAAGCCCATTTCATGGTCTTTAGACAAGTTCTTCATTTCGCTTCTCTGTTGAACAATGAAGAGTGTGCGTTAAAGGATTTGACACAAAAAGTTATTTTCATATTTGCACTCGCGTCCGGGACCAGGGTTAGTGAGATTGTAGCCCTCTCGAGAGAGGCAGGTCGTGTTCAGTTCCTGGATGGGGGAGAACTGAACCTGTTTCCGGATCCTACGTTTCTCGCCAAGAATGAGTTACCCACCAACAGGTGGGGTCCCTGGAGAATCTGCCCTCTGAAAGAAGATGCATCTCTATGTCCAGTAGAATGCCTAAAGGTCTATCTTCATAGAACTTCAGACTTCAAGGGTGGTCAACTATTCAGGGGAGAAACATCAGGCTCAAATTTATCTCTGAATCAACTCAGAGCGAAAATCACATAATTTATTCGCAGAGCGGATCCTGACAGTACACCCGCAGGTCACGATCCGAGGAAAGTTGCCTCATCCTTAAATTTCTTTAATTGTATGGATTTTGAACATCTCCGTTCATACACTGGCTGGAAGTCTTCCAGAGTGTTCTTTCGCCACTATGCAAAGCAAGTAGAGGAACTAAAGAGATCTGTGGTAGCAGTGGGTCGCCCTGTTAACCCTACTGTTTAACTCTGCGAGGAACAGTGGTTTTAATTGGGACGATTAATTCCAGGGTGAGTGTGTAGTTACATACTGTACTACAAACTAAGTGAGGGCACTGTGTTGCCCATGTAGACTGTTCCATTTCCAAAGGTGAACCTAGCATAAGTACAGACATGTGTGCCGAGCGTTTCTAACGCTAATGTGATTGATTTGTAATACAGACTTTTATGACTTTGATACCTCGGTATCTTAAAAGTGGCATTTAATGTTTTTTCTTTCAGACAAACAAGTTCTGTTTACTATCATACTTATGCTTAAAGTTTTGGGTTATCCTCTTCTTATTTATATATATATATATATATATATATATATATATATATATATATATACATACATATATATATATATATATATATATATATATATAATTGTGGTTAACCTGTCTATTTATTGCCTTTCAATAAACTGGTTCTTGAGAAACTTGCGTCTCCTTCACCTGTGTCAATTTATTGGTATAATTGAGCATTCATTCTATGTACCTTATCTGGGATAATTCTAATAGAATTGTTCCTTTATGCAAGCTATGTTGCATTGGTTTTCCTCCTATGCGGATATAAAACCTTTGTCCAATACAAGTATTGTGCGGAGAACTGGTCGATATTTCATATTGACGCAGTGGTTCTTTACAAACTATGCTTTACTTAATACAGTATAGGGCGAGACCACTATATTAGCTTGCCTGGTATTCATACATAGGTATATGTACTCTTCGAGACTTTTCCAGAGTCTAGTAGGACTCTTCCCTGTAGGGGGCAGGAAGCTCTAACATGGTTTATAGTTAGTTGAAAAGATGTATAACGGTAACATCTTAGGTCTCTAGGTCTAGTCGACCGGGAAAAATTACCTCCGGGGAGTACGGCACGTTCTGAGAATCCACAGATACAGTAATGCTCTGGTATACTTCCATCAGGACGACATGGCTTGAGCCCAAAAAACGGATTTTGAGCGAAGCGAAAAATCTATTTTTGGGTGAGATGGCCATGTCGTCCTGATGGACCCGCCCTTGCCTTTCTAAGAAAGGGCTGTAGGACCCCTCCCTACATACAGTATCTGTAGCACCTCGTGTACGCTACAAGGAATACAGATGGCGCCAGGATTGGCGCCAGGCACGCTTACGAATCGGGAGATAGGGAGCCTTGGGAGCGGCTCCCCCTTTTTCTTTCCCGAATTCGTTTCTTGCCAATTGCCCCCTGCGAGACGAATCTCTGTTCGGGATGCAGATTTCCATGTGGCGTGTCAAGAATACGTCCTCTGATATGTCGCGATATCCCTTTCTCGAGGGATACTCGCTCCAGGAGTTAGAATTCTGGTACCTTAAGGTAAATTCTCTGGGAATATCGCCGTAGTTGTAATATACCCTAGGAAGCTACCCTATAGGAACTTCCATCAGGACGACATGGCCATCTCACCCAAAAATAGATTTTTCGCTTCGCTCAAAATCTGTTATATATATACTTATATATATATATATATATATATATATATATATATATATATATATATATATATATATATATATATATATATATATATATATATGTGTGTGTGTGTGTTATGTAAAGGAGAAAACTTCGCACTGAATAAGGTTATATGTCTATTTGATTAAGTATTTTATGAGTTTTATTCGTTTGATAATCGATAGAGAGTCATTGAAATAAATAAAGAGAGAGAGAGAGAGAGAGAGAGAGAGAGAGAGAGAGAGAGAGAGAGAGAGAGAGAGAGAGAGAGAGAGAGAGGAGAAAAAAGAAGTTGGAGTGAAATGGTACTCGACAGCCAATGTGTGTGAAAAGTGCTTACGTCGCATTTTAGTTAGCCAAAACAAAGTATAGTTAATATACTAGGATTCAATACAGTGATAAAAATATATAAAAAAAAAACACTTGCTTCCAGATTTTAAGGGTAAAAATCAATGATTTGCAGAAATGAAATGCAAACAAGTGAAAATAAAGGGGTGTGAACCGTCAGGTTAGATAGTGTTGAATGCCAAAATGTGCCAAATGATGAATAAAGATGTAATTTTTTAAGCAACATTTCCCAAAAGAGCCTTAAGATATCGTTAACGATACAATGATGAAATATGAATTTTTTTGGTGAGAAGTGCAGCCTTAAAATAAAAATAAGATAGTCAGGGTATGATTCTACTTGTCAAAGACAAGTCTTTTACAAAACTGGCCACTTTGTATGATACGAATTTGACTGAAGAAACCGATTCCGGGCTAAGAAAGAGAAATGGAAATTACCTAAAAAGACAAGGAGAAATAAGAAAGTTAAGAAATAGGAAGAGTAGCCAAGAATAAAATATACTCCTTGTAAATATATGTTTGGCGCCATATAGATAAAATAGAATGTCAACAGATAATACAGTGAATAAAATAGAATAGCCCCACAAAAAAGGGAAATCCAAGCAATAAATGTCATAGGCAAATGAAGCTATAGGCTTATAGAATGAAAAGAGATATGTTGCTGTTAGGCACAAAGAATTAAAATGAAGATATAGGCATATAAATAAAAAAAGAAAAATGAGCTATGATGCTATTAGGTAAATATAAAGTTGGATCAGTACTGAGAATATAAAAAGCTAGAATTTAGCTAGAGAAATCATAATGATCCCTAAATAAAAATAAACCGCAGATATAAAGAAGTTAGGTTAACTAAAAATAGGATGTCAAAAGAGACAATAATGCAGTTCAGATGTTAGTCACCCCCTCCACTCCCACCTAGGATCCAAGTTACAGAAGATAACATATATCCTAGACAAGATTCTCGTCGGACTATATTCAGTCCTAGGATCTTCAAGGAATTAGCAGACACAGACCAGCGAAACCAAGCCTAGAAAGAGTTCAGGCAACAATGGCCCTGGAAGACAGGCTGGGGTGGGCATCACCCGAAACGACTGTCTATGAGCATCCATGGAGATGATCCGGCCCCGGAACATCGGGGATTCAAAATAACTTCACAAAGTCTCGATTCTCTCCAGCTCAGGGGCTTCAATGATTTTATAAAATCATTGAAACCTGCGGTCACCCTAATGCTCCTTTCCCTTGGGGATGTAAAAGGAGATCGTAAGGTCTGTTAAGAGACTATTGTAATCAGTCAGGATTCCATGACGCTAACAGGGTGGAGTTTTGAATTCGCTCCAGTTAACAATAATAACAGACCCAGTGCTATGTGCACAACTGTATGATGCGTTAAGATGCTGGAGAAGATACGCATCAAACGCTCGAAGAGATCTAATAGGACTAATGATGGTCATTCCCTCTTCGCTTACCCTACAATGACTAAAGGCCACGGGTCCGTAGTCCATTTTAGCCCTGTAATGGTTGGAGAAACTCTCTCCATATAGATCAGACCTCCTCAGGCTGATCTGGGGCATCGAAGCGATAATCAGGCGTCGAAACTGTTGAGGATAATGGACATCTCATTTCATTAGGGAATGTTAGTCATCCCTTCCTTAAGGGAATGGCGCCTATCAGCAGCTTGTTATAAATGATCCTCAAGGTGACAGCGAATGCTCCTCTCGGGTTCAACCTAATAGAGTTGGAATGATACAGGATGCAGACCCATTCCCTCCCAGATGGGAACAAGTCCCCGAGCTACAGATCGTTCTCTTCATAACGAGCGTCATCGAGATACTATCTCGATATATAGCCCCATACGAGGATCCTCTAGTGTAGGTAACAGACATCATGTCTCTAGAATAGAAGTGATGGACTTAGAAATACCTGTTCAGCCCATCAAATTTCCTCCTGAAGGCCCTCTACATGTTGAGACCCTTCCAGGGAAGAGGGGCTCTGTTGGCTCCCAGGTAGCCCAAGAACACCCCGTTCCCTGTAATGAAGGAACTGAGGCTGAGGCTGGTCTTAGTTATGCACCTAGGATTATCCAGGAGGTTCAGAAGTTTTCTGCCTTCGATTTATCACAGTACACCTGATCCCTTCATCTTATGAATTCCTTGCCCTTAATGGTTAGGAAAAAGACTGGGATCTCAAAAGGCAAAATAGAATTCCTTGAAGAATTCAAGTCTAGTCAACTAGAAGACAATACGAATCTTCTTGGGAATAGTAAGCTGCTTTGTAAAGCAATAGCGACCAAAAGAGATCTCATGTTATTCTGCCTATCCTTCTCTGTCCACCTCTATATTCAAGGTCTGGCAGCCAACAGCACGATGGCCTTTGAGAAAGGAGGCAGTTTATCCTTGGATACTATGAGAAGCCTAGTTCTTCGGCCTCACTCAGTTGCTTTCATCCTGTCTTTGAGTCACAACCTTCTCTTGGCCCGTCACACAACCCAGTAACCTGTGTAGTTTTCAACCCTCAACTGATCAAATGTCTCGGCAGTCGTAGGTGACCTTCCTCCTGACCAAATACGTAATGAGGATCTGTCGGCCAATGCTGCATCTTGTTCTGACAAGGTGTCTACTTCACCGAGTCTGTCAGATACTATACTGAGTCACATGCCATAGCTGCATGCTTGATTCCAACCTTACTCATGCAGTCATCTCTAGTTAAGATGAGTGCTTTCATTACTACCTTTGCCAGTGGGGCTCCAAGGTGAGAACTCATTTGATGCAGTGGAATCATGTAGCGTTTTTCACTATTGACATACTGCTGCAACATTTCTCTCATCCCCAGCCAGATCTTCGAGATATGGAGTGTAGTGAAGGAGAAATACAAAGGTGTCCTGTTTATATGAGATACCCAGAACTTATCAATTTGCTGAGGAATAAGTGTATCTCTGGACATACCAGTGATGCCAATGCCAGATGATGAATCCATACAACACATTTTCTCATCTGCTTTAAGAGAGATCTCAATATGTGTCGTATACAAAATTGACAAATCTTGATTTCATTAGAAACATATGATGCCGAAGAAAGGATTGGATCTATGACAGCACCCATATTAGGAAATTTTGCCAAAGGCATATGCTTTATTTTTGACATGAAGTCTACTGCAACATGAGTGGCAAGAGCAAAATTTTGAATACATTGGTTTATGCCAAGTTGAGATTCAATCTCCCTAACCAGTAATGACTTGTTGATGCGAGAAGGGAGGTCACCACTAAATAGTGATATTTTCAGCACATCATGAGAAAGAATTTGACTGAGATTTATCCTGATCTATTTTACAATGGCCAGGTTCCTATGTGGCCCCTTCCTTCAGGATAGTCGCTGGTGTCTTCTGTGGTTGGTCTGTGAAATGTGGTAGCTTATGTTTTGATATGGTTGCACTAATTTTCTTGCTCTTCCCAATCCCAATTCTCAATACACTTGAGCAGTTACATAGCTACCTCTATGAGAACAGCCTGATTTTCAAGAAAGTTGTGCATTGGAACAGACACATTGACCACCAATGAATAAGAATTTTTGATGCTCCAATAGTAAGTCAAGCATTTTTGATACATTCTTGTTAAATATGTGACGACAAGCGGTATTCAGAGTATGCAGGAGATGGCATTCTGTCTGGTTAATTGCATGATTAATAGTGAGAGTACTCAGGACGTTGATAATACAGTTCAAAGAATTGCCAAATTTCAGACTTTTCCTCATACTCCTCAAATTCCCAAAAGAACTGTAGTAAGTTTTCAATTTGTCCAATAAGGGCTTCAAACTGTTTTGGACAACGTTGGCTTGCAGCAAGTGTTGTTTGTAACATATCCACCTTAGCTAGTTCTGGATAGCTAGCTTTGTCCTTATGAAGCCAAAGCATCTGTCACTGGAGGAATGGAGTAAGTCCTGCACAATCAACATCCCTGTGAGAACATGAACATAATGGCTACCATTCAAGACTGACTATCACTTGTAGGTCCAAATACAGCACTCTCGACTAGTGCATTATCAGGACTGGAAATTTGGAGTAGTCTGCCCTGACATCTGAGCAATAGACAGTGCACCTGTGTACTATCGTGATCTCTAATCCATATATTGTTCTTGTGAATGCTGCTGTTGATCGAAAGGTAGGTCATCTTGATTGAACTGTTGCTTCTAAGATAATTTTCCTTCTGATGTGATATCTTCATCTTTGAGGGGATAAATATGCTGCTCCAGGTCTTAAATACTACTTTCAAAGAGTTTTTGTTTTGGTATCTAGAATAGCGATGCTAAAATATGAGAAGAGGTGTTGACAACATTGTTCCTTCCCATGAGTCCTTTAAGTCATTTCTGTCACAGAAACTGTCCTGCAATCCAAATTCAACATTCATGAGTGACTCTTTTGATATGTTATCTGCTGCTATAATAACGTCATTTCTCTTCAACTTGATGTCTAGATGAGCAGTAGCAATGTCAGATGAAAAGATTATATCAGATTCATCCACTCTACTGTTTGAACAGATTTTAAGCGAATCACCATAATGGGAGAGGATCAGCTGTTTCAAATCACGATTTTGAGAGGTACTTGTAAGCACCTCATCTTCCTTCAACACAATCAAAGCAAATTCTGCAATATTAGTCATAGTGCAACACTCTCTCATCAGAATATTTTCAATATATGGGAGAGCGTGTGTAAACAGCACATGCTTAGTATTTTTGAGAGCCATTCTTTCTGGGGTTACAGGTTTGACATGACGTTCGTATTTATGCATGTCATTTTGCTAGCATAAGTTCTGAAAATGTATGTCTGCAGAGACAACTGATTTAACAGAGCCCCTTCATCGTCTCTCAGTTGATCTGCAATTCGTGTAAAAACATCATCTTTATTGTAGCTTACAGTGTCAATTAATTTCTCATCACTCTTATACTCACAGATTCAGAATTTTTCACAGAATTTTTTTTGTTCAATATTTCCACATATAACATAAGGCAACTGTCTTAGGTCTTTCTCGCAACTAGGAAGTGCACAGGGTACAACACTTATACGAAGGGTTTTACTAAATGTCTAAAAATAAAACCATCAGAAATCATAACGTGAGATTCAATGAGTAAATGGGAGCTGTCAACAAAGACCATAACACACACCGGCTATTATTCACGTAAATGTTTAAAACAACCATAGCAATGAATTCTTCATCCTCAAATTAGTTATAATAGATATATTAAATGTGTATTAACTCCAAATAATATATATAAAAAAAATATTTTTCTCATCGGGCAGAAGCTGTATTGGATTGGGCTATAGCGTCATTTATGGCGTAATTACGGACAAGCACCTCAGTGTTTTTTCATGCCCAGGGACCCATAAACCAAGTTCAGTTTGAAATCCCCCAACGCCATTTTGCATACGGGACCAGTAAACAGGTCCAGGACTTCTGGTGGAGTAACAAGAGCTTTGGTTGTGGAGGAGATGGCCAAGTATATCTCGATAAAGTCACTGGATGCAGGGTGACGGTTTGGTTCTAATGTGATGACGGGATTTCTTTTCGGCTTCTACTCATGAAGCTTGGAAAATGATCTTAATGGAATTAGCCTGAATTAGCAGCGGTCACTTGCCATAGTTAGATATGCCCAGCACAGTACAAGGAACTGGCTGTCCTTTGATGAATCTAGCCAACAAATCCTCTGTGGATTTAGTCAGTCTAGGGATAGAAAAAGGCGTATCGGGGTGCTAATAATATTTAGATAGATATTGAATAATTCACAAAACTATAAAGTTGAATACCTTGACTACCATGAAGGTGTTTCCAGTTTTAACCAAGTATCAGGGTTCCTTTCAGAATCTTCATATCGTACAACGTGTAAATCATAAATGGAGTTTAT
>NC_090734.1:22577312-22584812 GCF_036898095.1 Palaemon carinicauda | reverse complement strand
ATACTAATCCAGTCCAATCCTAGTCCATCATCCCCACTGTTCTATGCATTACAAATTCCATAAGGAGAATAAACAACATAGGTGCAAACACAATCCCTTGGATTCATTTGTTAGGATTTGCTATGCTCATGAAAAGAGTTAAGCATATTCACATATTTATGAGGAGCTGCATAATGACGCAGGAGTCTTCACAATATTATCCGGTGTACACTAGTGAAGGATTTTAATAGAACTCAAATGTCATCAAAAGTGTATTTTTATATTCCACATATTGCTGTTTGATATGCTCTAAATCCTGCTTGTTCATCTCTCAGCTTTCCATCAATCTTTCTTTCTACTGTCTTTAGAATAAACATATAATTGCAGGCATCACGTTATCATTCGAAAGGGAGAAAGAAGACAAGAATAATGGGAGCTCTCTCTTATGCTGGGTCTTAGCACACAAGAAAAAAACAGAGAGCACTCTGGCCGTCAACAATACATGGGGCAAGCGATGCGATAAGCTCATCTTCTTCGGTGATGTGAATTGTAAGTAACATCTATAACGCTATTTTCATTATATTGTAGACTTCTGCTTAGCCTTATACTGCAGTTGGCGTTTCTCATTTTACCAGCCTATCCTTTGAAAGAAATGAAGAAGCCTCTCCTGAACAGAAAAAGATGAAGAATAAGAGAGAAATCCTCAATGATTGGAATGGAAGAAGAATGAATATTCCATAATTAATTTTCAAAATGATTGATAAAGTATCTCACGTTCTATCTGTCTTCTCACCAACTATCTCCATTGATGAATATTGACTCTTACATCTTTTCTCAACAACATGAGAAAAAATCTATGAGTAGGGATCGCTGAATACTCTTAGATAAACGTCTGAGAGAGAGAGAGAGAGAGAGAGAGAGAGAGAGAGAGAGAGAGAGAGAGAGAGAGAGAGAGAGAGAGAGTCTTCACAAGTTACTGACTTCCTTTCCTTGAAAAAAATAACCTTCAGTAAAAGTATTCTACAATGTATATACACTCCATAGATATGTATGTAACTTTTGATCATGACTTCATATTGAATTTCGAGACTCTCAATAATGTGATTTGTCATAAGCAAAATCCATTTATTTTAGTCATGGTGAATCATGGCTGTATCATTTCTTGATTCCTGGACCATTTATCTTTTCCTAAATAAATGTTCAACTTCAATTCCTTGACCACATCTATCTCGAAGTTTTATCTTTCCCTAAAAGTAATTCCTTAAGACCACCATCATGAACTGTAACTTGATGGTGGAATAATAATCATCATCTTAGTGTTAAAAGAAATAATTTCAATAATATAAACTTTGAACTAGTGTCTTTTTCATCCCCAGATACGGGTTTGAATTCAGTGGAGTTAAACGGCACCATAGAAAATAATAAGAGCTTCTTGTGGGGAAAGACTCGTGAGTCACTGAAGTACTTATATGATCATTACATCAATGAATTTCAATGGTTCTACAAAGCTGATGTAGATACGTAAGTCATTCATTCTCAGTGATTTATAAAAATAAAGTTAGGAAGGCTATGAAAAACCGATCACAAGATGATCCAGATGAATTTGTTTTGTGAGGATATATGACTCTGATTTATCAATTTAGAAGAGCAATTCCGGCCCACTGACTGCCTCTTCATCAATCTCTGTTTTATCCTAACATGAAGCAGATCTCAGTTTAATTTACTATTGTATTTCCAGTTACGCCATTGTTGAAAACTTGAGGTACATTTTGACGCCCTATGATCCGGAATTCCCTATTGCCCTTGGACAACGTGCACTTGCTAGGGGACGAAATAAGGATTACTTTGCTGGGGGTAAGGAAACAATACTCTTTCAGTTCATGTGGTTCAAAGTGCACTTTAGCTATTAAGTTTGACCGCTGTCTTGGTTTCACTGTTTTTCTTTTTGCATTTATATTTTGATATAGTTCTATTAGATTATCAACCGGTTTGACATCCAACATCTTTTATACAGGTGCAGGTTATGTTTTAAGCAAGGGGGCTTTGAAGATTTATGGCGAAGTGACATATCACGATGGTGGAATCTGTACGAAAAGGCCCAAAGGATCCGAAGACGTGACATTGGGTAAATAATTTTCATGTTCAAAATTCCCCTAATCTCATTTTGTGTTCATTATCATTATTATATATACATATATATATATATATATATATATATATATACATATATATATATATACACATATATATATATATATATATATATACATACATATATATATATATATATATATATATATATATATATATATATATATATATATACATTTATATATATACATATATATACATATATATATATATATATATATATATATATATATATATATATATATATATATATATATATATATATATACATATATATATATATAAATGTATATAAATATATATATATATATATATGTATAAATGTATATATATGTATATATATATATATATATATAGATATATATATATAGATATATATAGATATATATATATATATATATATATATATATATATATATATATAGATATATATATATATATATATATATATATATATATATATATATATATTTATATATATATAGATATATATATATAAATATATATATATATATATATATATATATATATCTATATCTATATCTATATATATCTATATATATATATATATATATATATATATATATATATATATATATATATATATATATATATATATATATATATATATATATATATATATATATATATATATATATATATATATATATATATATATATATATATATATATATATATATATATATCTATATATATATATATATATATATATATATATATATATATATATATATATATATAGGATCATTTTCACTCCAAATTCCCTATTCCTGGCTGAAAAGAGAAATAAAGACTTGCTCTAGTAAAAATATATTTGGGTTTCAGACAAGCTTGAACAAAAGACCTACGGAAAATAAGTCAGCATTGGTGCCGCTCTCCTACATTTTTCTCATTTTTTTTTTCTAAATAAACCAATACCAACAAGCAAGAGAGTAACCAAACTGGGTAAAAAGGTAACTGTAAGAAAAAATTACATCACCGGTTGAATGCAATTCTAAAATATTTACATTACTGAATGTTTTGAGAGAGAGAGAGAGAGAGAGAGAGAGAGAGAGAGAGAGAGAGAGAGAGAGAGAGAGAGAGAGAGAGAGAGTGGGGTTAAATCTAATCTCCCACTTTGGTCATAAACATAATGGTTTCTCTTATCATTTCAGGTGTTTAATGAAACGAAACAGGGCTATTTTATATGAAATCAAACATATAATCCAGACTAGAACAACTTTAAAAATAACTGTTGTTTTTTCATGTTTCATAAATCTGTACAGCTTCATAAAAGAATTTACATAATACACTAACACGAACATAGATTAGTAAGTAGACTGAGCTGATCATATTTCAGTGACATCTTGGTAAAAGTATATAAACTTAGCTAATAATAAAAGCTGATTTTTTATAACTCCACTTCATTTAGGTTTGTATCACCTTTGGTAATTTTTCTGGTTACTTTCTACTCTGTAAAGTGCAATACGTGCTGAGGTCTTAATTTGAAGAGTTTCTTCAAATCCGTGCTACTTTACTATCTGTTTTTTTACATCTTCATTTATTATTTTTGTTAGCACTTCTTCACACGAAGTGTTTAGCTTTAACTTCAACCTGCAAAAGTTCTAAGCTTGCATGAAAAAGCCAAATATCTGCCCCATCCACTAGGTATCCAGGTATAAGTGACAGGGGATGGCACACATCCAGGCGTAAGGGAGATGTCAGTCAGTATTCATGTATGTATAAGAGACGGCAATCAATGTATTTACTTATATGAGACGGGTTTAGAAGGTATCCAGGTATATTGGATAGGGTTCGGTGGGTATCCAATTATATCAGACAGGGTTCGGTGGGTACCCAGGTATATGAGACAGGAGCTGTCAGGTATTCAGGTATATGGGACTGGGGCTAGCAGGTATCCAGGTGAATGAGACTTAGGCTAGCAGGAATCCATATGTAAGAGACAGGGTTGGTTGGTATCCATACATATGATACAGGGCTAGCAGGTATCCAGGTAAATATATTTTGTGTTAACAGGTATCACATTAAATAAGTTGCGGACTAGCATGTTTCCAGGTATGTGTGATGAATCAGGGTGGTATCCAGGTTTATGACATAGGCTAGCAAATATACAGTTATATGAAAACGGGGTGACAAATACCCAGCTGTACGAAAACAACTGGGCGGTATCGAGATATATGGCATTGGAGCCCGCAGGTATGAAAGTGTATTGAGAGAGGACTAGCATGTATCCAGATATATGATGTGCAGGTCGGCAGGTATCAAGGTATATGAGTTAGGAGGTGACAGGTATCCTGCTTTATGAGAGGTGGATAGCAATTATCTAGGTATATAAGACAAGGATTGGCAGGTATCCAGGTATATGAGACGGGATTGGCAGGTATATGAAACGATGGTAGACTGGTATCATGGTGTATGAGACAGAGCTATTACGCATCCAGGTGCATGAGAAATAGTCCCACTATAGAGTTACTGGGTCATTTTGCTTGCCAAGGAGTAGTGCATTGAATCCCTCCCTAAATACGGCTCATCCATTCTTTGACTACACTTATGCCAAATATTTTAGGCTTCTCTATACACATTCTTCTCTTTCTGCATACATCTAAAAACTCTAAAAAAAAAAAAAAATTCTTCTCCACCAGAGAGGTTAACTACTGTGCAGTAATTGTTTAGTGACTACTTTCCACAATGTAATGGTAGATGGGAATCATTATCTATGCTTAGCCTCTTTTCTAAGTGAAACTCACCAGAAATAGAAGCAATGGTCTGCTATCTTAGTAGTGCTATAGCCTTTGTATAATGATCTTTAACTCATTTGAGATTAAAATTTCTAGCTTACAGGACACTCAGGTCCAGTGTTCTATCTGTTTACTTATATCCTTTCTTCTAAGGTCTATTTTACCTGTTGGATAACTTTGACTTATAGTATCCTGGAAATGATGATAAGACAGGGGGAGATTAATTATCCAGGTATATGAGACGATAGTTAGTAAGTATATGGGACGATGGTAGACTGGTATCCAGGTGCATGAAAAACGGGTCAGCAGTATCACAGTATATAAGACATGGCCTGGCCAATATATAAAACGTGTTCAGACAGGTATTCAAGTACATAAGAACATAGCCACTTGGTAATAAGGCATGTAAGATGGAGTATGGTAGGTTCAGGTATATGATACTCAGGTTTGGAGGAATTCATGGGACATGGGGATTAAGTATCCAGGTAATTATGGTGGGGTTTAGCTGGTTTATATATATATATATATATATATATATATATATATATATATATATATATATATATAATATAAATATATATATATATATATATATATATATATATATATATATATATATATATATATATTTATCTATCTATCTATCTATCTATCTATCTATATATATATATATATATATATATATATATATATATATATATATATATATATATGAGACATATCTGAGAAGTATCCAGGTATATGAGACGTGACCTGTAGGTATTCTGACATATGAATAAGAGCGTGTCAGGTAATCAGTTATATGAAACGGTGCATCAGGTATTGAAGTACATAAGACTATAGGATAGAGGGTATATGAGAATGGGATTGTAGGTACTAAGGCATTTGATAAGGATAGTAACAAGTATCCAGCTATAAGAGATGGGATCATACAAGTATCCAGCTACGAGACGTAGGCTGGATTTTTTTCAAGTATATGACACAAAAGTTAGCAGTATCCAGATATAAAAGAAGTATCCAGGTATAAGAGATGGGGCCTGGCAGGGCTCAAGATATTTGAGACAGGTGCTGGAATAAATCCAATTGTATGAAATGAAAGGACCAGATACCTAGGTATATGATAAATGGTGCATCATGTATTCATGTATATGGGATGGGGGTCGTAAGGTATCAAGGTATATGAGAGTAGGGTAACCGGGTATAGTATATGAGACGAGGTTGGACAGGTATACAGGTATATGGGATAAGAGCCTTGAAAGTATCCAGGTATATTGAATAGGGTCTTGAAGGAGTACAGGTATATTAGATAGGGGGCTGAATAGTATCCTGGTATATGATACGTGGGTGGACTGATGTTTGAGAAAGGTGTTTGCAGATATCCAAGTACATATGAGAGGAGCAAGCTAGTATTAAGTCTTATAAGACGATGATGGCAGGTATCAAGAAATATGAGATAAGAGGAAGGTGTCATTCAGGTATTTAAGATAAGGGCAGACAAGTACCAATATTATGGGATATGGCTGGTAGGTATCCAGGTATAGGAAATGAGGGACAACTTATATAGTATCAAGGTATATGGAATGGGGGTCGGCAGGTATACAGGTATATGACTGGGATGGCAGTTATCCAAGTATATGAGATATAGATGGCAAGTATCCAGATACTGGGGCTAGAAGTTATCAAATAATATGAGATTATGTTACCAGGTATGTTATTAGGGGCTAAATTAAATGAGACAGGCGGGAAGGTAACAAATTATATAAAAGTATATGCAAGTATATGAAACAATATTTAGGAATTTAAGATGGGGACTTTAAGGTATTCAAGAAAAAGTGATGTTGCCAGCAGGTATCCAGGTATATGACATGGGCCAGAAAGATATCCCCGTGTATGGCAGAAATTCAAATATAAAAGACAGGTACTGGAAGTTATCCAATTATATAAAACATGAAGTGGAAAGTATCCTTGTATTTGAGACAGGTGTTAACAATATCCATGTATATGGTACTGAGGACCGCTGGTATATATGAAAGACACCCGCAGTCATGCATTTTAGAAAAGAAGGAATCTGGGTGAGATCCAATTACAAGAGTCAACGGCCAACAGGTATCTAGGTATATGAGGTGAGGGTAGGTAAGCATCTAAGTATATAAGTGGGGGACAAAAAGAACCCATGTATATAAGCTGCTTCTAGTGGGTATCCTGTTGTATGAGATGGGGGCAGACCAGTATTCATATATATGTTACAGAGGGGGCAGTATTCTAGGTATGTTTGACGGGTACCAGCAGGTACATGGGATGGATGTTAGCTGGTATGCGGGTATATGAGACAGGGGCTAATATGTATCTAGGTTTTAGAGACTGGGTTTGACAATTATCTAGATATATGAGATTGGGTTGGTAAATATATAGGTGTATGAGACAGAGGGAGGAAGTTATTCAGGTAGATGAGACATGAACTAGCAGGTATTCAGTTATATGAAACATGGATTGATAAGTGTTTTAGAATATAACAATGGGCCTGTCACATACTCCAAGTATAAGAGACGAGGTCTGACAGGTATCAATGAATAGATGGGACAAGGCGATATCCAGGTATATGACAAAGGTC
>NC_090734.1:22559061-22569312 GCF_036898095.1 Palaemon carinicauda | reverse complement strand
TAGGATGATGTACCTGCTGTTGCATTGGTTAGCTAAGGCTATATACGGAATTGCTGTAATTAAGTATAAATTTCAGTGGGTTGTTTGTTGTTGAGAGTCAGAGTGGCTCCTCTCGAATCAGTCTGGATTGTTGTATTTCCTCTAGGTAGACTACCTTAGTGCTTTAGGGCTTTGGCAATCGCCACTAAGTCGGTTTGCATGATGGAGGCAAGGTTGGGAAGTCTCTAGTTTTCTCTGTAAGCTGATGGAGAAACGACTGCTGCTGCTGCCTGAATATTACAGTCAAGTGATCAATCAGTATAGTAGATGTTGGGGGCAGATGTGCTGTTGATTGCATTATCAGCTGCTGCAGTAAGTTGTTCATTTTTTGCAGAGAGCTTTGCTAGCTGCTGGGAGGATTGGGAAGTTTTACTGGAAGGGGTATGGTGTCCATTGGGTACAATTCATGTAGCCGTTGTGCTTCGGTTGCCCCTTTGTCTTGAAGGGTTCATTCTGCATTTGCATTCTTCTAAGTGTATCCCACAGACTCTTTGCATGTGTCTTTAGAGGATCAATCTTCTCCACCAAGGGAAGGTGTGTTTCGAGTCTGTTTTCTCAGAGGGCAGTGTCCCTCTGCTTTCATTGACTTGAATATGATGCTGCAATTTCTGATGTTGATCCTTGCTAAAAGGGAAATTAGATTAGTTTCAGCTCTTGGGAAGCAGAGTCTGGTCCACACTGGAGAGCTGCTGATTGGCCTCATTACATTGTTTCGTACAACTTCTAGGAAGGCTTTTTGAGTTTCTCTCAGTGACGGGAGGTACATGCTGCATAGTTCATAAGGGATTGAATTGCTTGGATGCAGAACAGTCTTAGGAGGTTGTTTGATACTTTTTGTTTGAGGGAGGTCATTCGTTTCATGGCTGAGAGAGGAATTTTTGTTTTCTCTCTGAGGTGGGTTACTTCGATGGCAGGTGATACAGTTTTTCTGATGGTTACTCACATATATGAATTGTTTCACCCATTGTATGGGTTTGCCATTAGGGTGAGATTCGTAGGGTCTTCCTGGTATTTGATGGCCATTTCTTTGATGTTGGTTTTTAGGCCCAGGTCTTTACATTTGGCCTGGATCATATCAAGTGCCTTCTGGGTAGTTTTGCATAAGTGTATTTTCTGTGGGCAGATAACACATATATCATCAGCGTATATGAAGATCTCAACTCCATTTGGGAGGTCTAGAGCAGCAAGATTCTCTATAATTAAGTTGAATACTCCCTGCCCCTGAGAAGTTCCATTTCCCAGGAGAATGAATTCCGAGTTTTTTCTTTGAAATGTGACTCTGGCTTCTCGGTTCTGGGTGTAATTACGAATCCATGGCAGTAGGTGTTTCTTTTACTCTTTTGGAAATCCTGACTAGGTGGGCACCTGCTGAACATCCACCGAAGCCGATATGAATACGGTAGGACACAGACGCCCACCTTGTGACATGTCAGAGCGGCAAGCAAACACAAGGGTTCCCGTCTTTTTATATGGTGATGTTTTGTTTGTCGGAAACTGTAAGCGTTTGACAAAGTTCTGTGGGGAAACTTCCGGGTACAAGGTGAGAAGTTGGGTGTGGGTGTTTGCTGAGGATTTGGACGGAAAACTTCCAGGAACGAGTTGAGGAAGTTGGCGTAGGCATCCATGGGTGGGCTGATATGGAGAGCGAGATCAAAGGGGTCGGGTTGGAGAGGCATAGAGAAGTACGAATCCGCCTAGACTAACAGTAGTTGAGCTAGATTGAACAGGAGGTGGAAATGTAAGAGGAAGCTGGTACCGAGTACTAGCAATATGATGTCAGCAAGGAGCAACTTCCAAGTAAATTTGGCGCTTCTAAACGACAATGTGAGGGTTTCATAACAGGAGGCAGATATTGCAGATCCGTTGGCAGCTACCAGGTGTATGTCGGCAGACCTAGACAGGCTACGTCATTTCCCGGAGATTGGTCTTTGGAGAATAGAACGGCATGCACCCGTGTCTAAAAAAAATCACACGGCTATACCTGCGTCATGTAAAAAGAAAAGATTAGTGAGAAGGGGCACCACCACCACAAGCGATGGCCTACTCACACATTTCTTCGCAACGCCTCCAAATTTGAAGTGGTAGTAGCATAACTGCAGCCGGTGTACATCAGGAAGTGGCTAGAAAGGTTCTTGGCTGAGGCATAAGCAAGGGGTGGTATATGTGGGTGGTGGATAGCTTTGTTGCTGCTCTGACACTTCATGGGGTGGGAGACTTTGTCCTACCGCATTCACGTCACGTTCAGTTGATGTTGAATAGGTGTTAACTTCTTCAGGATTGATAAAAGCATATACAGGCAGAAACAAGTTATCAGTGCGAGGGGAGAGTGATAATGACAGTGTACAAAACTCAGAAATACCATTGCATTGCAAGAGCGTGTGATACGCCTGTGGTACAGTATATTACATATGGACTTACAGGTATCCAGGTATATGACACATAGGCACGCAGGTATCCAGGAATACGAGTTTGAAGCTCACAGGTATGCAAGATGAGGGTTAAAAGGTATCCAGGCAATTGAGACAGGATTGTTAAGTATCCAAGTAGATGAGACATTATGAGACGTATCCAGGTATATGAGAAGGGGCCGGAAGTTGTTTGAGACGGGTGGAAAAGTATTCAGCAATATGAGACAAGAGTTGACAGTTATTTAAGTACAGTAAATGAGACTGGGGCTTGTAGGTGATCTGTTATAGGAGATGAATGGTAGCAGGTATCCAGGTATATGAGACGAGCTATCAGGTATCCAGGTATATTAGGCGGGGACTGCAGGTATCCAGGTGTAGGAGATGGTGGCTGGCAGTTATGTAGGTATCTGATATGGGTGCTGGCTAGTATCTAGGCATGGAAGAAATTGGTCTGTTAGATGGTCAGACATATTAGGTTGGGGTTGACCGGTATGAAACTATATTATTTAGTTTTATATAGTATCTGTCAAACTCATAGTGACCCGTTTATTTCAGGTAGGTGTTTGAAGAAGTCAGGAATATTGTTTGGTGATACAAGAGATGAGTTGGGAAGACACAGATTTTACCAATATCTTCCTCAAGATCATATAAAAGGAGACAAGTTGGATTTTTACAATGTCAGATTTTTGTACAAATATGATAAGGTTAGTTTGAAGAATATTTTAACATGAAATAATTACTAAGTGATGGATTTTAATTTTTAGTGTTTTGTTTATCCTGCTAGAATGAACAGTTCTGGTAAAAAAAAAAATAAAAAAAATGATAATAATGATCCAGGACATGGAGGAATTCCATCGATAAATATTGACCATATGTTTGAGCTTAAAAAACAAATAAAGTTGAATGGTGGCAGGATGGTTGAGTAAGAGACACAAAACAAAATTCTTTTAACAGTGTTTAATTATTCAGTCTTATAAGATATATTTCCTCTGAATTAATATTTCATTATATTCACCGGCATTCTGGAAAAGTGAAAAATCATGGTGCTCAATTATCTGTTGGCTCAGCTTAAAGGTGAACTACTTACACTTACAGAACTTCTAAACTGCAGTAAAGCCATTGGGACCAATGTGAAAATACTTTACCTTTCTTTCTTTCTTTATCTTAAGTTCCAAAATCAACTTTCTTATTATCCATAATACAGTCGGGTTTTCCCTTCTGTAAAGATTTAGTTTAAACAGGATGTATGTATGTAAACAGGATTTGCTATTCAGTTACAGGCAAATATTTTAAATTTCTAGCTAATAATCCTTGTGAAATTATATATTGCAATAGAATTTGTTGGCTTCAGGGAATTGATAGCTTATCAGAAACCACAGCAACTTTCCACCGATTGAAGGACCCATCGCTTCTCTACGCCCTTGAGTTTTTCATCTACAAACTTCAACTTTTTGGCGTCGAAGGGAGATTTAAAGGACCCAACACAGCACTGCTCCCTCCCGATACCGATGCTGTTCCATATGAGGTTATTATTATTATTATTATTATTATTATTATTATTATTATTATTATTATTATTATGATGATGATGATGATGACGATGATGAATATAAGCATTACTACTATAATGATAAGTGTATCTTCCAGAGAAAGAAATAAACGTTTTTAGTAGAAAAAAACCCTAACCTCTTATGACATACAATTTCTCTGTTACAGGTCCTCAAGCGATTTGGCGTGCCCAGAGTGAACAAAAGTAGACATTGATTTCAAAGAGAGTAAGAATATGTTAGAAAAGCTTTCTGTAGTTCTTATGTTGTCAATGAATTTAAGTGTACTGTAACAATCACTTTTTTCCCAATTATGAAAGAGAAGAAAATCTGCTTGTCGACTTCCAAGGAATTTTTCTATGAAACTAAGAAAAACCCAAAGCAATGTGTTTTCTTCACGTTGCTAAAGTTTCATTTACATTATTATCCTGGTTATTGTAGAGATAATAACCCTGATGAAGTTTGAAAAAAAATAACTTGATTCATTCTTGTAGGCTTTATTAATTTACGGCTTTGGATATAAGGTAAAAAGCAAGGTGATTTATTTGCAGTAACTTCCTTTTATTGTAAACGGTGTTAAATGAAACTGACGATTATTTTTTGTTTTTGTTATAGTTCACCATCTAAAGCTATATCTAGAGTTTATATGGATGATTCTATCTGTTGCATTAATGGAGTATAATTATAACCACTTTGGGTAGCTTAGTAAAGATAAGAAAACAAGCATTGAATGGTCCCCTCTATCTTACGATTTTGATAGCTTGAGCTGGAAATTTGCTTATTTCATGAAGAGTAACAGATTTCTATCGTGTGTATGTCTTTTATTGTGTTTTCTTCCTTCTATGCATCCTTTGGCTCTGCTACATTGTCTGTTCATAAGGGAAATACTCTCTTTGTACGAGATGTGTTATAAAATACCTAATATTTATCGTTTTATTTCTTGCTAACCATCCACAGCCCATGCATACAGAAACTGGTCTCATTTGGCCATGTTTATTTTGTTTTTCCTGACATAGAAATCTTTGTATGACTTACACACGTCGCTAGTCATTGTACAGTTACTTTGTTGTTCTCTGATGTGTCTGTTCTCTCTGTCATGGATCGTTCCATACCCAGGTGTAATTGCTTCTATTATTATTATATGATGTCTTCAGGGTTAATTCATTTTCAGGATGATCCGCAACCTTTCAGACCTCAAACATAAAGATATTACTTGTAAGAAATAATAACCGACTATGATCGTGAGCGCAACTCAACATGTACACTTACATTCATATGTGAGCCGAAACTCAGGGAGAATCGTTTGTGAGAGGTCTCTAGTATTACCATAACAAAACAATGAAGACTTACATTTCCTACTAAATCTTAGGAAATGGGTGGAGTCTGGTTAAACTCCATACAGTACACATACAGACACATACACACACCCATATATATATATATATATATATATATATATAAACATACGGGCAGTAAGTTGGCCAAGGTACTAGCCACATGTTGAGGTACTAAAGCTAGAGAGTTATTGGGTCCTTAGACTGTCCAAACAGTACTACATTGGATCCATCTCTCTGGTTGTGGCTCATTTCATATTTGCTATCATATGCACAAAATAGTCTGGCATATTTTTTACACATTCTCCTGTTTCTCCATACACCTGGCAACACTGAAATTACCAAAGAAATTATCTTTTCTTAAGGGGTTAATTATTGCACTGTAATTATCAGTGGCTACTTTCCTCTTGGTAAGGGTAGAAGAGACTCTTTAACTATGGTGAGCAGCTCTTCTAGGAGAAGGACACACCAACGTAAAACTATTTTTTTTCCTTGGGTAGTGCCATAGCCTCTGTACCATGGTCTTGCACAGTCTTGGATTAGAGTATTCTTGCTTGAGGCTACACACGGGAACACTATTCTACCTTATTTCTCTTCCTCTTGTTGCGTTGAAATTTTTATAGTTTATATAGGAAATATTAATTTTAATGTTGTTACTGTTCTCAGAATATTTTATTTTTCCTTGTTTCCTTTCTTCACTGTGCTATTTTCCCTGTTTGGGGTCCCTGGGCTTATAGCATCCTGCTTTTCCAACTAGGGTTGTAGCTTAGCCAATAATGATAATAATAATAGAAGGTTAACTACAGCGCTGTAAGTGTCCAGTTGGTACTTTTGTCCTCGGTAAGGGTAGACGAGATTCTCTAGTTATGGTGACCAGCTCTTTTAGGAGGACACTCCAAAATCAACCATTGTTCTCTATTCTTGGATAGTGCCATAGCCTGTGTACTATGGTCTTCCACTGTCTTGGGTTAGAGATCTATTGATTGAGGGTACACTCGGGGACGCTATACTATTTTGTTACTCTCTCTCTATGGTTATTTAAAGTATTTTTCTTCTTGTTATTCCCAAGCGTTTACAGTTTATATATGAGAGATATATTTTAATGTTATTATTGTTTTCAAACCTTTCTTGTGGTTGTCCTTTATTTCCTTTCCTCACTAAGCTATTTTCCCAGTTGGAGCCTTGAACTTATATGATCCTGCTTTTCCAGCTAAAGTTTCTTTTTAGCAATTAAATGTGTGTATATATATATATATATATATATAAATAAATATTTATATGTATATATGTGTATATATATATATATATATATATGTATACATATATATATATATATATATATATGTATATATATATATATATATATATATATATATATATATATATATATTTATATATATAATATATATATATATATATATATATGTGTGTGTGTGTGTGTATACAGTATATATATATATATATATGTTGGACAGCAAGTGTATCACACACACTCATACACTACGGGTATTTCTGTTTTCTTTATATTATCGTTATCCCTCTTGCCTCCCATTGATAGCCTATTCATGCCTGTATTTTCCTACATTATTCTGTGCGAATTCTTCTGCTGCTCTTAACTAGAACTGGTTGTAATCATACTCTTGCTCCATCCAAAAAAAAAGGTATTTACTTTTGACTAGTCTCTCAGTCACCTCCTAATGGATTGCTTGCACATATATATATATATATATATATACACATATACACACACATATATATATATATATATATGTGTGTGTATATATATATATATATATATATATATATGTATATATATATATATATATATATATATGTATTCTAACATTTGTCTTTCTCGAAGACATATTGTTAGATCATTATATTTTGTTGTCCTCCACATACCTTACGTATTTGCTTTAAAATCCACCTAGATATTTCCGTTGACAGGAATAATGCTAAAGGAACGGGATATATATTGTATAATAATCTGAGTGACACCACCTATTCATTGAAGCTTCCATCACAAAACAGGCTTTTTTCATAGATTTTTCAAAAATGAAGATTGAGATTATTGAAATGCAGCGCTCCGAATGCTTTATTCTTGAGCGCTCTAATGAATATCTTGAATTAGTTTAAATCATATTTCGAATGGTTCTAGGTTTGAATGGTAAAATGAAGATGTTACATGCAGCTGGTCGAGAGAGATTTCTTTTCTAGAGGAATCTAGAATCTAGAATCTAGGAGCTAAAATTGACAGTCTGAGACGACCAACAGAGCAGAAGGCCATTCATTTTCAAAATAATTAGAATTTTTACTAAAAAATAATAAAGAATGATAGAAAGGAATACAAATTTTGAATAATGAAAGAAAGGAACGCAAGTGTTAAAGAATAAAGACCTAGCACGGCATGTCAGGGAAAAAGGAAAAAGCTCAGAAAATATATTCTAAAAAGTGAGAGAATTTGTTTAGCAATCCAAAGGATATCGCTCCTCAGCTCTGTGATTTAGCGTTTAAAATAACAATCAATCATTTAATTTTAAGATACTTTTCTGGAATTATCAAGAAACTAATAGCTTTGGGATCCCCTTTCCCTGTATAAATACGATGTATTATCATTGTTGATTCGGTTGATGTCCCTAACAGGCTAACAAACGTAAGTACTAATTCCAATCAAGTCTTTTCCTTTTTCTTTCCGTAGCTATAATACACACAAACATATAGACACAAATATAAACACACACACACACACACAATCACACACACACATATATATATATATATATATATATATATATATATGTATATATATATATATATATATATATATATATTTATATATATAATCCGATTAACTTGATTGAGTTCATATACGATTTGTTTTAAATCATCTATAATAATGTAAATTTTTCCCTTTCACAATATTGGTGCAAAATTAGATGACGTCAGGTGTTTTGTACAGTCGGTATCAAAATTGATGCAACTATTTTCAGAGAATTTCGTTCGAAACTCACTAAGTGGCAACTACAGTACAACGTGTATCTAAAAAACTTTTTTTTTACTATATTAATATCTCTATCAAGCAAAATACAGCTAACATACGATGCGCAAATATCTTATCTATGATATTTATAAAAATCATAAAAAAAGTAATGTAATCGTAATTATTCCAAAGTATAGTAATTACTTCAAACTATAATAACGAAATAATTTTGGAATTTGCGTTTAACATTACCTTTTCATATTTCAAGCAATGTGGAAACAAACATTTAATAACTTACTGTATAACCAGTTATTTTAGGGATGAAGCATAAAACAATGCAAGTATCAATAAAATATAAAGGGAGAATCTTCGTAATATTAAAAATAATCAATCACGAATCGACTTAAATCTAAAAGATTACTTGGGTGGGTTGGTAGTTCTGATATTCGCATTACGAACCAACAGTTCGTACTCTACATCAGCTTTGGCTTCGATTTCGACCAACAACACGAACGTAACATTATTCATCCAATTAATGAATTACCAGCCATGGCCTACTAGTGGGGAAGTTTGCTTTAATACCCTCATCGACAGTCAGTGATACTAGGGCAGGGGCCATGACCCAAGTCCCCCAGCACCAGCCGTAGTTGCAGCCCTTGGACGAACACAGTGATCTTAGAGAAAAGAATTTTTTGTCACCAAGTCTCCGGTCAAGCTGCCAGTTATTATATCATTATACTTCTTTCAAATTATTGTTATCCCTTTTAGCTCATAATAAGTATCAGTGATTAACTGTAGAAGTGGAGAAGACATTTCTCTGGTGAATATATATATATATATATATATATATATGTATATATAATATATATATACATATATATATATATATATATAAATATATATACATATATATATATATATATATATATATATATATATATATATATATATATATATATATATATATATATATATATATATATATATATATATATATATATATATATATATATATATATATATATATCTATATATATATATATATATATATATATATATATATATATATATATATATATATATATATATATATATATATATATATATATATATAAATTCTTTCTTTCTTTCTTTTCTTTGTGTGTATCTTTTCCCACCTTTATGTGGGGTTGATGTTTCTGGCCAGCGTTTTCCATCTAGCTCTGTCCCACATAAAGATGTGAAAAGATGCAGACAAAGAAAAGATATATATATATATATATATATATATATATATATATATATATATATATATATACACACACATATATATATATATATATATATAAGATTGTCCAATAAAAGATTCAAGAAATTACCTATTGAACACTTTTACGGATGACACAAAGTTTGTATGTTATATCTCTTTTGCAGCAGTTCTTTTAACTTGTTTATTAAAATAAAAAAGAATATATATATATATATATATATATACATATATATATATATATATATATATAGATATATATATATATATATATATATATATACTATATATATATATATATATATATATATATATATATATATATATATAGAACAGGAACTTCACCGCTTTACATTATTCTTGAATCGCTAACTTCTTGATTTAACACAAAGATCTCATAAAGCCAGAGATGTTTAAGATTTTGTCGTTTGAAGAATTCCGTTTCACTGAAATGCTGGTAAAATACATTCTATGATATTTGATTTTAGAAAAAGAAAATCATGTAGTCGTAATAAAAAATAGCAGTGAAAAATTGGGAAGCTCAATATATTGTGAATAATTTATAATTTACGGCTATATATTGATCATATTGAATAATGATAGAAAACAAACATATAACATATCATCATATTTAATATAATATATTGAGCATATTAGCCGACACTTTATGAAGTTATAAACACCAGGCCGGTAACAA
>NC_090734.1:22534128-22546628 GCF_036898095.1 Palaemon carinicauda | reverse complement strand
AGTCAACAACATGGCTAACTTCCTCGTTGAGACGAATCCTCATCAACTACATCGTCCTGAAATATATACCGTGCAAGTTCATTGAAGCATTCAGCTTCCACAAAGAGCGCTTTCACCATAAATTCGATACCTTCGTAGCCAACGATGCACGATTCCCAGAACGATCGCCGAAATATAGCCAAAATCACACTCGCAACGCACAACTATTAGAACATCCACCCTCTTCTATTGCAGAGTTCCGTGTTCCGCCTGAAGTACACCTCACGCCTCCAACGTCACCTGCTATAACAGTAACATTAACATATAATTAGGGAACTATGGTATTTGAAGAATAGGTAATAACCCAAAGGAAAAGTTTTGGAAAGAACTATATCCTAGAAACTATCACGGGATCGTAAAAAAGTATTGGAGAGTCCAAATATAGCCGAATTGGCTTCAATTTTTTTTTTTTTATTAATATCTTCACTATCAATGTTACATTTTCAATGTAAAATTTAACCAGTTTCAGAGAGAGACAAATAAGTTTTAATTTTTCATTAAGTTTTAATGAAACTACTTTGATCGTTAAGGGCTATTAGAGAATAACCAGTCAAATCATTACTCTAACTAAAAGATTTTCAACACTGTAAAGCTCGGGTGCATTTAAAAATGTTCTCTAAAACTGTATTATTCATGCTAATTTACATAATTTAACTACTTACAAATTGAGGATTTTGCATTGTTTTTTATTTTATGTATATCGTTTTTTTACCAGCAATAAATCCGTATTTAATTTATTAATTTTTGTGCAGATTGGTGCTGGTAATATATTTTTGCCTTCCTCCATAATGGTGGTATCACTAATTTCTATGGCTTCAACAAACGAGTTTACATCACTGTGAAGCTGGAGTGCATTTAAAAATTGGATCGAAACTGTTTTTATCCATGAATATTTCCACAGTTTTTCAGTTCAGGAGATCAGGATTATGTAAGCCAATTGTTTTTGGTGTTATTTTTTTTTTCAAATACATCCTTATTGTTTTTTTGTTTTTTTATGTGGGTGAACAGAATAGCATTGGTTAAAAAGTTTGCATCTCCCTCAATAATACTGGTAAAACTAAACTCCATAATTATAGTTCCTTGTAATATATAATGGTAACTTGTATTATTACACTATATATCTTCTGGCTATAAATAATGATAGCTTGATCTTCACATTGTCAACGCAATCATTTTGATACCGATCCAGAATCTTTGGGATTTATTCTATAACGAAGGGTGCCATTTTTTCTGCTTGCCTTTGGCGCCACGCGCCAGTAACCCCAATTAGGCTTCTGTCCTACCTCCCTTGTAAAAGTAACAGCTCTACTTATTCACGATACCCTTAAAGCCAGGAACTTTTCAGCAACCCCTTGTATATGCATAAACATTATTTTTTTTTCTCTTTTTTATTAAATCTAAACATAATTATATATGACCACAGTTAGGATAATCCATTCTTGCTGTCTCCACAAAAGCCTTGAATGGAACTACGAATACCTAAGATCCATATGAAACGACTTGATAGAAAACGTTTCCTATTGAATACAGAAAATGAATATTTATTTGTATGGTATACTACGCCAAATTCATATAACCTTTCCAAAACTCTCTTACCGATGAAAGTATAAACAAACATATAATGTAAATATATTTTGTATATAAGATAAAAGATCATTTGTGTGCTTGAAACACCTGTGCGTAATTTATATATGAGAGTATTAGATAAGCAATTCTTTGTGAAAATAACCTAACTATGCTCCAAATCTAACATACGATTGTCTAAAATAAAAAAGTAAAAATGTTAGAAAATAACCAGAAGAATAGACTATCATAAGTTTCTATTAGCTGGGCAGCTTACCAATATGATAGGGACCGACTTGACCATAGCGTCAAACTTTGTGAGGTTAATCTGTAGATCCTACATTGTCATTTTTTGCTAGGCCCCATCAAATTTGGCCAATGGGGCCCAGTCACTGTGTCTGTGTAAATGCTCAGATGAATATGGAAAAAAAAAATGTATAATTACATATGAAATGTATCTGAGTATGAATGATACCTATAGTGTGAGTTTTTTTTTTTTTTTTTTTTTTTTTTTTTTTTTTTTTTTTGGCTAGATGATACAAAAGAATGTATGACAAACGCCAGGCTGAGAGAGAGGCGAATGACAAGAGTTATGAATGATTCTCTTGTTAGATTAAGGAATGGATTTGCTGAAATTGAGGAATTGTTGACGAAAATTAGTGAGATTTTAGGGCCAGATGATAACGAGGTAAATAGGATGGTGCATGATATATTAGATTATATGAATGTAGATGAGAATCGTGATAGTACAGTAGATGATAGCAATATGGAAGAAGTAAATGAGAGAGTATTTGAAGGCCGAGTTACTCGAAGCCGAGATCCTGTTCCCGACTGCGACTGGGTAATGAAGAAAAATTAGCTAAGTGTTGTGTGAAGAGTTTAGCAAAGGCAGAAGGAATGTGGGAGATTAATTTTTATTTTGTTATATTTTATTCTCGTTTTTTGCCAAATCCTGAGAGAGAGAGAGAGAGAGAGAGAGAGAGAGAGAGAGAGAGAGAGAGAGAGAGAGAGAGACGTGCAATCGGACGAGAAGTAGTTAATGTAATGTTTGTTTATAGTAAGAAAACTGTTGGTGTACTTGAGATTATATGTTCCTTTTTTTTTGTAGCTAGGTTAGGTCTTATTCGAATGTTTATTTTCATTTGACTGCAGCCAGAGTCAGTGTGTTTCGAGTGCAGGATTTATTTATTTTTATCCCGACAGGCTTGGAAGTTTTTTGTTATTCTATATCTGCCGTGATTCTTCCGTTGGAGATTTTTCCCTAAATGCTGAGTAATTGTTAATGACCTGGATTGTATTGAAGGACCTGATTTGATAGTTCTGTAAGATTATAATGTTGATGCTGTAATGACCCAGCCCAGTTGTAGGAATCTGTTCGGATTACTCATGGTGATGATGATGATAATGATGGTGATGGCATCGACTGGCGAAATCAATTGATGCAGTAGTGCCAGATTGCCAAAAGTGATTATCTGTGACGAGTTTGTGGTGCCAATAAGTGGTCTGTCTGCCACAGAGTTGTGGCATTGGGCTTGGGAGGACTGTTGGCCCTTGTGTGGACGACGGTGTCCATACATAAACGTATATTTAAGTGTATGTTGTTATTTTTTGTCGATATCCGGGAAAATACACGCATAATGATATGAAATGTGATACTTGTTATTCAACAGGTAAACGAGATAATGGTGGATATAAATGTTTGATTGAGAAAGTAGTCTCCCTTCCATTTGGGTACTTAATATTTGTATAATTAGGATTAGCCTGAAAGAACTCTACTATATCTTGTAATGGATCATCTATAGAATTGCTAACATGCCGTTTTAGGAATACTGGGTACGATTCAAATAATCAAGACGGTATAGAAGCTTGGGCAAAAGAGAGGCAGGCATACATTAGTATTCTCTCATGTGAAGTATCATTCATAGCTGTTGAAAAGAGTAAGTGGATTAAGTATAGGGCCTCTGGTAACACTGATTGGCTACACTCCACAGGAAAACCCCTTGATTTTAAAATCATGGTAATTGCCCTCCAAAATATGCCAACTTCATACCTCATAATTTGCACCATGCACTAATTTTAGCTAGTTCTCTATTATTAAGGGATTAAAAAACCCCAGGTCTAAATTCAGTAGATGAAACTGATGCAAAGAGAGTAGCATCATGTGTATATGCAGTAAGCTTGTTTTCTAAGCGAAACCACATGTCATGTGTAAATAAGATGAAAAGTAATGGGCCAAGAACATTACCCTGTGGAACACTAAATATCACATTCCTATACTCCCTATGGTGACCATCAACAACAACTCTTTCAAATCTATTACTTAAAAAATTCAAAATAATGCTTAGAAACGACCCACCCACTCCCAACTGTTGGAGTTTGAAAACAAGGTACTCATGATTAACATGGTCAAAGGCAGCACCAAAATCAAGGCCATTCATACAAACTTCCTAGCCTTAAACAAAGGATTTCTATACAGCATTGGAGATTGTAAAAAGGGCATCACATGCTAAAAGGCCTTTACGAAAACCAAATTGCAAACTAGCGAATAGAGGATTACCTTCAGCAAACATATTAAGATGTTTTGCCAAAACACGTTCAAACACTTTATATAAATTGGGAGTAATGGAAATTGGGCGGTAATTAGTTGCACTTGAGGTCCCACAAACACATTTACATAGTGGAGTAGCATTACCAATTCTCTATCAAGTGCTAAAAGCTCCTATTCATGCTGACTTACGCAAAATAACAGATAAATTTCGAACTAAGAAATTTGCAGTTTTTAGAAAAACTAAGAAAAAAACAATTTTGGTCTACACCTCCAAAAGTATCATAGTCCATCAACAGAGCTTTAATTTCACGAGATCGAAAAGCTAAGCTAGTAGTTTAGCCTCAGAAAAAAAAAGAATGAGGAAGTTCAAGTTTCTCATTACTCTGCTTACTATCAAAAACATATGCCAAAATGGTTGCCTTTTCCTTTGGACAGTGAGTGACTGGGACACCTGGTTTAAGTAAAGGAGGAACTGTTGCATCTACACCAAAGAGTACAGATTTAAGGGTAGTCCACCACTCATGTTCCTGTGTTTTACCAGAAAGGGTTTCTTTTACAGTTAGATTGTATTCCTTTTCAGATGAAGCATAAACTCTCCGAGCAAAAGCTGTAAGCTTAGTATAGTTATTCCAGGTCGAATATGATCTGTTACTCTTCCAAAGATGATAGGACTCCTGCTTCTCCAAATAAGCATGTCTACATTCATCATTGAACAACGGTTTGTCCTTCAATTGGTACCTTAGCACACGAGGAGGGATACACCTATCAATTATGTTGACTAGATTCTCATTCAAAGGGACAACAGGATCAACACTACTATACAATTGTGACCAAATCAAGGCCAAAATATAATGCAAAATCTTATTCCAATCTGCTTGAGATTTCATACAAATATTACAAGAGTAAGATATATTAGGGATAGGCTCTTCAGTCTTCACTACAAATGATATCAAGGCAGGATTCGATGTCCCGACTGGAGAACCACCCTTACTTGTTATAACGCCAGGGGAATCAGTGTATACGAGGTCTAAGCAGTTTCTTCACCTGTGAATAGCTTCACTTATGATTTGCTCATAGCCATATTCAAAGGCAAAATCTAAAGCTCTTAAGCCATAGCAATCGGAAGGAGAAACAGAACTTAACCACTCCTTATGGTTCACATTAAAATCACCAACAAAGACAAAAGAGGCCTTTCTATCATCTTCTAGTATCATAGCTACAATGGTAAGAAGAAAATCGAAGATAGAATTATCCATGTCTGGATTCCGGTAGTTTGAACAGAAATAGAAGTTGTTATGCTTACTACAAACTTTTATTACCAGAATCTCATGACATCCACATTCATAGCAGGACTTATGAGAATCAGGGTACTCAGTCCTAATAAACACCGCCATTCCCCTGGCCCTAGGGACGGCATCACGTTTCAACATTATTGACTTCTTAAAACCAGTTATAAGGAGCTCAGATGAGTGTGTCATATTAAAAATCAAAGTTTCTGAGCACAAAAGAATATCATGTTTTCTTGACACAACTGTAAGGTCTTGAATATTTGCATGAAGACCACCAATATTGGAATACAGTAAACGACATTGACGAAATCTAGGACGTACTGATCCTGGATTTCGCTCACTGTCTCCAAAGATAATAAAAGTTAATGGTAATAAAAAAGATACATCCTACTTAACAGTTAAATTAACAAGAATAATAAAAACAATTTGTTTTAAGGAAAAGTAAATACAGTTATTGATGAAACCCATAGTATTAAGAAAAAAGGAGGAAAAACTGGTTAACATGGAGGAGCGGATACACCATGCAAGGCTAAATACCCTCCAGCATAGCCTCTTCAACTGAAGAGAGGGCAGTGAGGATGGTTTTGAGAAGAAATAGAATTAGATATGGAAAAGTCAACCTCATGATAAACTACCAGGCATCTCTGGCCCTTCTATTAGGCTCGCCCAACACACCATTAAAAAAATAACGAGAGGAAAATAGAATAAGTTAGAATAGTGTTCTCGACTGTACCCTCAGGCAAGAGAACTCTAGCACAAGACAGTGGAAGACCATGGTACAGAGGCCATGGCACGACCCAAGAAAAGAGAACAATGGTTTTATTTTGGAGTGTCTTTCTCCTAGAAGAGCTACTTACCATAACTAAAGGGTCTCTTTTACCCTTACCAAGAAGAAAGTAGCCACTGAACTATCTCAGTACAGTAATTAACCCCTGGAGCGAAGAAGTGTTCGGTAATTTCAGTGTAGTCAGTAGTATGAGGAAATACGAGAATGTGTAAAGAATATTCCAGACCATTAGGTGTATGTGTAGGCAAAGAAAAATGAGCAATAACCAGACAGAGAGAGCCAATGCATTACTGTCTCGCCAGTAAAAGGATCCAATAACTCTCTAGTGGTAGTATCTCAACAGGTGGCTGGTGCCCTGGCCAACTTACTACCTACCAAATATGAGAGAAATCTGCGCGGAGGATTGGCAAAATAACATCGGTAATGGGTATTTTCCAGTGATATCTGATGCTTCCAAACAATAATGTGCGGTTTTTGTAACTGTAGTTGGGTATCGCAGACCTGTCAACTACTACCAGGCCGACATATGAAGATTTAGACAGACTACGTCGTGTCTTGGAGAGTGGCCTTGTCAGAAGAGAACGGCAGGCACTCGTGTCTACCAAAAATAGCATACCAGTACCTGCCTCATGTCAAAAGTAAAGATTAGTTAAAGGGGAGCCACAGGCACAAGCCATGGCCTACTTACATGTTTTGGCCACTGAAAACCATTTGAAAATTTGTTCACAGCAGCCCCAAATCTGGAGTGGTAGTAGCATATCTGCAACTGATGTGCGTCGGTATTTGGCTATAAAGGTCATTAGTTTGGGCATAAGCGAGTTGTGGGTGGTTGGTGGCTCTAACACCGTTCTAGCATGTCACTGGGTAGCCATCTATCTCCTACTGTAATCACGTCAATTTTGGTCGATGTTGAATAGTTGTCCCTTTCATCAGGAGTGGAGATGTTGATGGAGGACTTGAAGGTGGTGAAGTGGCTGTTCATAAGGGCGTCGACTTAGGTCATCAGGTCCTACATAGACAAAATATCGAATCGGTTATGCCAATGCATATAGGTACGGGTAAGCGTCATACACAAAGGGCGATTGGTAGATTCACCTAACAAGGAAACCTGTCTGCAGCAGGTTGCAGGCAAGCGATACTGATCATTTCCCATAAGGCGAACGATGCTTTTTGGCCTCAACGGTTTGGTTTTGAGAGAGCTAAAATAGTTTAGTTATTCGGGCAGCTGGCATTGGCGAGCACTACTATTCCTTTTTCTAAGGCACCGTACGCTATTGGGATATCCCGTGCTCACAAAGCCAGTCAAAGATTTCCAAGAAAGTGTCCTATGGGATCACTGCAAGAACATAGTCTGCTTTGGTGCTTGAAATAGTAACACCTTGATGCAAAACAGGACTTCAGCACGCTGGAAGTAGGCGAACGCTTCTCCGCTTGTTAAGGGCCGCAGTTTCCTTGAGGCGGTGTGTGCCGAAGAGGCAGGTTTGGTAGGCAGTATCTCCAAAGAGTAGGACAAAATATTAAGGCGGCAGGCGGGAGGGAGTGGACACTACGCTGGTCACCAATGAGCGAGCAAGCAGTTAGGTTGTAACTGAGTCGAGGTTGTTCATATACAACAACTTGCGAGCAAGAACGTCATAAAAATTCAAACATAATAAATCTTGAACTAGCACGATAATACGAGTTGGTCTATTAACACTGCAGGGAAGCCCGAGTAATAAGATCAAAACCGTTACAGTGTACGAGCGTGTACGAAATACATGCGGTATACTGTTCAGAACATCCTATGCCTCTATATCAGTCATTTTACGAGATTCCACTCCATTGCTGATAAGCTCTTAGTAATTCTCGTTTGAATAAATCAACTTTTTGGTATCCTATTCAATAACTAATATGCCTGATCATATAGTTTTTTTTCATACCACTGATCCTTCTACTGTTAATGTTCTTAATTTGTTAATCATCTCCAAAGTCTCCAAGAATAATATAAGTTACGATCATCTAATATAAATTGTTTATTTGATATGAATCGTTAACTTGAACATTTTCTTTAAAAAAATATCAACAAAAAGTTCATCGTTATTCTGCCATACAGCCGATGCTTATCCAGCTTAATCACAGTTGACGAGTTTCCGATATTTCCTCTTTCTGATAAATTGTCGGATCTCTAACACCTTATTGTTGCTATTCTATAGCCCAAGATTGAACTGAGAGGAAAGAAATAAAGGATAGATGGAAGGAAAAATATTACTAAAGGCAAAAAAGATTATAACATCAAAATAAAACGCCATCGAAAAGGCATATTTCATCCCAGTTGGAGGAACCACTCTTTTATTTTCTATAGCAAAATTATTAAAGTAGTTTGCTTTGCTTTTGGCTTTTTTTATATTTGTTGAAAAATCACGTATCCGACCTGGTTTAGTATGGCAACATTAATATTCAGTGCATGTTTTATTTACGTGAAACTCATTTCCCATAGGTACTAGAATCTCTCAAGACTATTACATAACATTCATGTCCAATATGTTAGCAACAAAACGGGGAAGAGGAAATTTGAATTTTTATATAGATGAAGGAAGGGAAACAGAAAAAAAAGAAATGACAAGGAAAGTTGAAAAAATGGAAGTGAACTTGAACACGAAGTCATAAAGAAAAGAATAATAGAGAAATAAAGGGAATATTTAGTAAAATAATTAATGACTTCTTTTACGGAATATTCCTTCTATAACTCTATTATTTTTTTTTTAATATTGAAAATCCCTATAACAGAAATATCAGATTCATTGGAGAAATATGAAATATTTTATTTTGCAAGAATTTGTAACTGCTAATGATTTGCGATACATAAATGGGATTTATCTAAAGTCTGAGTACCGGGTAAGTGTTTGAAGAACTCTAACTTTACACATTAGTAACGGGACTGAACTTTAGTAAAAAAAAAAAAAAAATAATCAACAATGAAACTTTGTTTGATCAAATGAAAGACAAAAGTCTATGCCAAATATTGTTTTGTCATTCAGTAATTTCACATGAAGTCAGTGTGGTGTCGCTAATTCATGTAATTAGTATGAGATATACTATCCTCGATGATATAATCTATATGAATCTTTTAATCAAATGTGAATATAAACTGGCACATTGGGCATATGATTATTTATTGATGGGGGAATATTTGCAGAGGTTAATATAACCAGAATTAACATTTTAAGTTAATATATATCACACTAGATGCACAAAATGATCGATAATTTTTTTCATATGAAATACAGAAATACTTTATATATTTGTTCGGTTTCTCTAACTTATACTGACTTGCTTACTTACTTCTTACTTACTAGTTTCCTCTCCATTGCTGACCGTACCAATGCTGCGTTTCTAGGCAATAAATCGTGTGTATCTAAATGTACTATATATGTGTTTACCTATTTTCATAATATTTTCCAATTTACTAATTTTAGCATGAAACTAGACTTCAGTTATGTCGCCATGTTATAAACGCATTAGGGCTCTAAGTAATAAGAACATCTTAATCGAATTAAAGTACTTGAAGTGTGTACTTTAATCTTTCTCTGACGTTGAGATAGGTATTTTTATTCATATTATTTGTATTGGATCATTATCGTACATGCAGCTAATTCTTGAATTCTTATTATACTACCTTTTTTTTTAAAGAATGGTAAGTAAGTTGTTTGAAAATGAATCTTGAAACACGTGAAATTATTTTATCTCTCTCTCTCTCTCTCTCTCTCTCTCTCTCTCTCTCTCTCTCTCTCTCTTAGCATCATACAATCTCGCAAATATGTATGAATAACACAGAAAAAAATAGTAATTGAATGGTACTAAATTATCATGTTTATTCCCATTATGTTTTCAAACCATACATTTTCAATGCCTTGGCAATGGACAAAACGTCATTGCCAAAAGTATTCTGTATTATGATAGCAGACATGAGTAACCTTTCATAATCAAATGTTAGAGAATTTCATATTTTCAAACACAAAATGAAGCATTATGACCAAACTTTCTACTCGCTGTTTCACATAATCATTTGGTTTATATAAATTTTGCTATTCTATTTATGGCTACAATTTTATACACTTATAGAAATTCTTCTCTTAGAGCAGTGCATAACAGTTCCTATATGAAACCATGAAAAATTTCATGAACACCCTAGAGCTTTTCATTCCCCTCATAATGTAACTGGCAATCTCGTTTCAGGTCTTTTCTCAAATGTTTTCAACCCCTACTTACATGAATGAAACACCAGTCTGATGGTCGTGGACGTGAGGGGACAATGAGCAAGATCATCCTGATACGATAATTTTCTAGATATTTTATGTCTCAAAGTAAACTTACTGAAATAAAATTATTCTTTCTTATTTCTCTTCCTCTTATTATTTGAAGGTTTGATAGTTTATATATGAAAGATTTATTTTAATGTTGTCACTGTTCTTAAAATATATATTTTTAATTGTTCATTATGTCTCTTGTAGTTTATTTATTCCCTCATTTCCTTTATTCACTGGGCTACTTTCCCTGTTGAACCCCTTGGGCTTATGGCATCCTACTTTTCCAATTAGGGTTGTAGCTTAACAACAACAACAACAACAACAACAACAAGAGAGTAAGTGGGCGCTTAACAAAGTCCATTATACGAGTCCATTATACGAGTATATAAAAATTAATAGGATAAAGAAGGTTTGACCAAATAATTCTAATATAATCACCATATATAAGTAGTTAATTTAATGCTATTATCTTTTTTGTTAATTATGAAAATAGTTGAAAGCGAATAAAAGTGATGCGCGATAAGAATAACTAAATTGAACTATCTAAACTGAAAGCTTTGCCATTTAAGTTTCTCATTTGAGTTTCATTGCAGCCTTTTTTGTAATGATTATAAACTACTGATATCTTCATTATTTGAAGTTCACTTATCTAATGATGTGCCAGTGACATATGCTCATATTTGATATATATATATATATATATATATATATACATATATATATATATATATATATACATATATATATATAGATTAGTTTCCAAAGTATTCCCAAATCTTTTAATTATTTTATATGATTGCACAACTAACACAGGACCATGAGAATGGATATTTGGAATTTATATTACCTCTGTATATATTAAATTTACGATCGACTTCCTCTTTAATATTACTGCTATTTGCCTAAAAAAGTAATCAATGGTAATGTGATAATTTAAGTTATTCTTGACAAAGGCCAATAGATGGAACTTTACATTTAAAAACAAAAAAGTTGGCTCATACAGAAGTGCATCCAATCAATTATGCAAACGACCGTGGCCTGCCTTCCCGGTGATCCTTTTGTTTAAGTTGTTTCTACATCAAATATGAGTAAATCGTAATAGAAGAGGCGTAGGAAATACTATGATATTTAATAAGATTGTTTGTATAAGCCTCTCAAAGCTCTTAGGTCTCTTTGTATTAATGTGTTATTTACATGAGGAATCAGAATAGGCGGGAAAATAATTTAATAGAGAGAAAATTGCATTAACGCTGTTAAAGTTAGCAGTTCGCTGCCGGGTAAAGCAAGCACACATACTGTTGGGCAGGACCCAGCTATTGTGTTAACCACCACGATCCCGTCTAACACACAGTTAACTAGACTAGGGACAAAAAGATAACTGGGCATCACCCATTATTTTGGTTCTAGACACTCAACAAGCAATACGTACAGTACAGTAGAGTATTTCAGGCAAGATTTTTTTTTCTATAAGCAATATAATACAAGCAAATTGTAGGAAAATATTTCTTTGTTAAAGAAAAATAACGTAGAAAAAAATATGTAATTCTATACTGTACACATTAAAATCACCTTCAAATACAATGACTACATTTACTTTGTAAAAATAATACGATACAATTAACCAAATTATATCCGACAGTATGTACCCTTTTTTATGTATAAATCTCAAATCTTTTTGCAGAGGAGCATCTGGAAACAATGCATTATAAAGAATGGACTACATATTCTTCTCTTATGAGCACAAATCTATCTATATGCCCGGGGAATGAAAAACCATTAGACTAGGAGCCTAGAATCTTTTCTTTCCCATATAGAGGGCAAAAGGTTTGACACCTGGAATGAATAAGACTGCAATCAGGAACACCTTACGGGCCTTAATCAAGTTCCTTAAATCTGGACTCGCACAAGAGGCTACCACAGGAAGTAACCCCCAAATCAGATATAATCAGAACAGAATACATCCATGAACTGACTAGGAAACCATGATT
>NC_090734.1:22509128-22531628 GCF_036898095.1 Palaemon carinicauda | reverse complement strand
TTTAAGGATCACACTAAAAATCTATTAAAATTTATATCTGAATTAAAAATAAATCAGGAAGAAGGAATACAATATAATTGTTAGGACTTACAGATCAATAAATCTGAGTATGTTTACCCATGGGGAATGGGAGAAGCCTCATGTAACAGGAAGGTTAATCAAGGACGATGTCGATAATTAAAATATTGATTATGATTTATTGTTGATAAAAATTTGGAAGATTATGTATAAGCCATAAGTTGGCAGCCAAGATATCATCTTAAAAGGTATACTAGCATCTCAATTCATGGATAACACTAATATCACCAATGAGTAATCGAATAGAAATTATCTTCTCATGTAGAGGAGAGTCTGAAATCTATTTTTTTAGAGGGTATCGTACAATTCTGTTTTTTTAACAACTTGTATCTAGTAATTTAGCCTGTTTTGGGGCTATTTTAGGGATTCTTAAGGATATCACACTCTTAGTGTTTCTATTAAAACTCTGTTACAGGAACGTTCTTCTTAGTTTCCTTTCAGAATTTTACTTATACCCATTTATATAACCAATGGGCTGGGACTGAAGTTAGAGGAAGCCCTCGTTTGAATCTGTGTGTTTCAGACAATATATGGAGTTTTCATCCATCATCAAACAATGATGAAGAAAGGCCTCTTATAACTGATAAAGATAGAACTTTAGGAAAAGAGGAATTCATCATGTTATTAAGATTATCCATGTAGTTTCAGCTGTAAACATGAGGAATTAAAATAAATGGTGATAGTTTTTTCAGTTCATTATGAAGAAGTTACAAAATCCGAGAAGACATTTCTTTATTATCAAAGAAATGGAATTAACTTTGTGACAGGAGTGATGAAAATAAGTAATAAATTATGAGCTTCAGAATAACAAATTTTATTTAGCAAACATCACATGTATTAAGAGACCATAAACGGGTCAAATAACGATGACAATTGCATGTATACATTTTAAGGCCTTTGTTATAGGTTTTTTTTATTGACAATAATAATAATAATAATAATAATAATAATAATAACAATAATAATAATAATAAAAACACATATTTGGTTCAAATAAGCATGTATTGTATTCAACGATTTAGTAATTTATCCTCACTAAAGTCAGTTGGCGGCTATTTTGTGCAACGCTTAGGAAAAAGGTAGCTTTTCTCTATAAGAATGTGTTTTGCTTACTGCACGTTCATTCTATGTAATCCACCCACCCAATACAGACATTCATGTCTCAGGGCATCCAGTCCTATGGGGTAATACTGTTGGCAAGTCTTCTTTTAAGAGATACACAGGTTTTAGTCAGGCATTGGTGATCCAACCGTCCTTTCTACGAATGTTTATGAGGAAAGCATTTGCAGTATAACAGATGGCAAAGAATGATCCTATATGCTGGCAAATAAGCGGTGGCTTACAAGTGTTTGTATGCATCATGACATGTGTTGCAACGTGTATCCCCTATGATATTTGCTGCTTTTCTAGGGGTATGTAAGTCTCACAGCAGGGAGTAAATTTTCCAAGAATGTGGAGTGAAAAAGAGGTTAATGGAATTAGAAGGTAATCTATGACACAAGATAAAACTTAAGGAGCTAATGCACGAATGAGAATACGCTTCTTGCTTGAGCTCTCTTCCTCTGATTGTGCAATGGCTGCATTAGAAATTTACCGACTCATGGCAAAAAGTTTATTAGAGCTCAGAAGAATTTAGTAGAGGACACTTGTATTCTATTTACTACTCTATATATGAAATTTTCCGTGTTCAGAAAATGGACAAATCTTCTATTCTTCCCAAAAATGTTATAACCCACTATATCATAAACAACCTTATAGCGAAGGGTGATGGTCCCCTCTTAACTTGAATTTAAATAACCTTATAGCGAAGGGTGATGGTCCCCTTTTAACTTGAATCAATCTTTTATATAATAGAAAGTGTATGTCATTAAAATGAAAACTTGTTCTAGTGATTCTTGCGATCTAATAAGACTATGAATAAGCAACTGAGTTACTATCATCATGTATGTTTAGACCGACTGAATGCATGAAATTTGAAAGACTGCTTTATATAATTTACTTGATTCTTTTTTTATAATACTCAATGTTTTATTGAAATTAAAAGTAATTCAGAATGGATAAATGAGTTCCTTGTCAAAGGTTATGTTAGGTTAATTTTAGTTTGAGTATAAAATCAACTTCTGATATGAGAAAACACAAACTCCACCGGTGTGTTTGGTTGAAAAATGAAAAAAAAATACTGTACGTGAATTTTTAATTTACTTTTGGAGAGATTAAAAGTAATTAAGTGTTTTAAGGTCCTAAGAATTTGAAAGTCAATAAAATGGTGTCTTTCTTCCCTATGTTTTAATAGAATAAACAATCCAGTTACAAATTCAGATTACATAAACACAATATTAAGAAATAAACAGTAATCCTTAACATCATTTTTTTTCATAAACTGTCATTGTTTCAACAGGATTTTACAACTCATATATATATATATATATATATATATATTAGAATTCTCTTTAATGTTGACTTAGTGTAGAATAAATATAGATTATCAAAGTATAAGGACTTCTGTAGAATTGATTGCTTATATATGGCTAAATGGAATGTAATGTGGGATATGGAAATTCTTCAATATAATTAGATATTTTACCAACACGAATATCATTGTAGAGCAGAATAATATTGCAGATAAGTTGACAAATCAAATGGTTTGAAAAGATATTTTTGAACGTGAGAACATATAACTGGAAAAGCCAATTATCAGAGAACTTTTGTAGGAACACATTGGACGGATGCATATATATATATATATATATATATATATATATTATATATATATATATAATATATATATATATATATATATATATTATATATATATATATATATATATATATATATATATATATATATATATAAATAAATATATATATATACACACACAAATACATATATATGTATAGGTTTATATATATATATATATATATATATATATATATATATATATATATATATATATATTTATATACCTATCTATTTATATATCTAACTATTTATTTATCTATCCATCTATATATAGTATATATATATATATATATATATATATATATATATATATATATATATATATATAACTTCTCTCTTTCCAATCGTCATCTCTACGCTGAGGTAGTCGGTAGCCTAATGTCACTCTCCATTGCCTTCTATCAAAGGCACCATCTTCCACCAAACCTCATTCATTATCATCATTCACTGTGTCTCACCTTCTAATTCTCTGCCTAACTCATGGTCTTCTCCACCTAACAGGTTCCACTTAATCCCTCTTCACACCCTACCAACTATCCATCCGCTACATGTGCCCACACCATCTCAGTCATGATACTCATATCATCTTTGTAATATATACTACCCGAGCCATTCTTCTTGTTCCATCATTTTCCAATCTTTCAAGAAGGGATATTCCCACAGTCGACCTCAGCACTCTCAACACTGTTCTCTTAAGTTTTGCTTCCTTTTCTGTTGTTGTATAAAGGCCAAGTTTATGATCCATACATTAACACTGGTCTTATTACTGTGCTATGTATCTTAACTTTTACCTTGATTGTCATTTGCTTATATCATGGCACTCCTGCTACCTCCCTCCACATTCTTCATGCTGCTTACATCCTATTCTTAACCTCAGCCTCGCATCCTCCCTCTTGATTTAGAGTTGATCTCATGTATCTAAAGCGTTTCACTTGTTCTATAACTGCCCCTCTACTTTCGTGCATGTCTATCCTCTCCCTACCATCCTTATTGCTCACAACAGTTTCAGTCTTATCACCCTTAATCCTTAATACACCCTTTTCCAAAGTTTCTTGTTATTCAACCACACTACTCTGTAATTCTGCATCATTTTCAGCTTTAATCATCAAATCATCTGCGTATAGCAAGTTCCATAGCTTCTAATTTCTGATCTGTTCACTAAATATATCCATGACCAATATAAATAAAAACGGGCTTAATTCTTACCCATAGTGTAATGCAACACTAACCTTAAAGGTTTCTGTTTCTCCGATAGCCATTATTTCCTTTGTCCTTGTTTTTTGTTTATCATCTGTACCATTCCAAGCAACTGCTCTGAGACTTTCCTCTTCTTCTCTTTGTATTCTATCATGCTCCTTCTCTAAATCTACAAAAGCACAGGCAAGGTTCTGGTTTCCCTATAGTATCTTTTCCTGTAACTATCTTATTATAAAGAAAACAAACTCAATCCCTCTTCCCCCCATGAACCCCTACTCCTGCTTCCCAATCATTTCAATCTCTCTCAATCTCTCATTTAGTACCCTCTTTAAAACTCTCAAACCCTACACTGTTAGTTTAATTTTCACTAGTTACCCTATTTCATTCTTCCCCCTCTGTAACCAGTATCTTGACCTTTCAATATACAACCCTTATGGGCCTAGTGCTTTGCTATTCTTTATTTTACTCAAAGCCAACTTATCTTTATTATTTTGTATCTTCATCATTGGCCTCTTCACCCTTTGTGGTTCTCCTAGCTCTTCTTGCTCATTTTCAGTATTCAATAGTTGCTGAATATATTCTTCATCTCTCATAAGGCTTTCATTCCTATAGAATATATTTCATTCTCTATCCATTAAGACTACCAGTTGCCCCGAATTCTGTCTTTGCCTTTTCCTTATGTTCAAAATCTTATAGATATCCGTTTCTCCTTCCTTTGACCATGGCCTTTCATTTAATTGCTCTACTGCTCTTCCAATAATTATACATATTTTCCTCTTAGAATATTTTTCATCTTCTCTGCCCTGTTCCTCTGCTATTTGTGGCTGTCTTACTTTCCAGTCCTTAAATGTCTTTGATTTTTTTCTAACTGATGCTTTCATCTCTATCTTCCACCACCACTTTTCTTATTTCGACTCATTATATTCACAGACTCTTCCAACAAATTTCTCAATTCCCCGTACACATATTTCTTTCATACACAACAAAACATTTTCTATTCTGTTACCCTGTCCAATCTCTTAAGTTCAGCCTTTCCCGTTGTTGCTCTCTCACAATTCCCCTAAATTGCTCAAACATTTCTCCTTTAGGGTCCAAAACTTCAATTCTTTCTCTTCATGGGGTTTCAACCTCTCATTTTAAAGTCCATCACTACCATTCTATGTTGTTTGACGTATGCACTTTATAGGTCATCATATTCTTCTGTAACCAAGATGCATTCTATTTGGCTTTCCACTTCTCCACTTTCATAAGTTATTAGATGCTTATCTAGCTTCTTGAATCAGGTGTTCATACATCCCTATTCAACACTCTGAACCATATATATATATATATATATATATATATATATATATATACAGATATGTGTATATATATATATATATATATATATATATATATATGTGTATATATATATATATATATATATATATATATATATATATACATATATATATATTAAACCTACAGCTTTGAAAAAAAAATATTTTTATATAATTTGCAAAAAGTGACATGCAAAATTCTTGAAAAAATTAACACCCAATAAGTTTACTGATAGTAACATATAAAGTATTTACAAAGATCATATTGGGACCAATAGGAAGACTGCTAGACTTCAATCCACAAAGAGAGCAGCCAGGATTTTGAAAGGGGGTATTCAAAACTGATCATATACTGTTTACGGTAAAATCAATTGAGTATGACAAATCACTATATATGGCATTCACAGATTATGAGAAAGCTTTTCATTCAGTAAAAAATTTACAAAGAATTATAGACCCACAAAAGAAGGGAAAAGAAGAAATTTATATTAAAAAACTTGAAGATAACTCTACGGGCACTACGGCAATCCTAAAACTACATAAAGATATAGAGAACATTCCAGTTGAGATAGGGGTTACACAGGAACACCTAATATGCTAAATTATACACAGTGTGCTTAGAAGAATTTTCAAGGATTTAAATCATAGAATTGTTGGATTTATTGTTAATGTAGAATACCTTACCAACATAATATTAGGGTACATAGTTCCAATTCTTGAATCAAGGATTGTAATTGCAAAAGATGATAAAAGATCTTAATAGAGAAAGCAGAAAAGTATTATTATTAATAAATATGAGTAAAACCAAGATATCTTTCGATGAAAATTCAGAGTCAACAAGTAAGCAGTATGGACAAACGTCTGGAGTTTCCTAATGAGCATAAAATATACAGGGTTTTCCAAGGACAGGAGCCGAAATTTAAAGAAGGATAAGCATTGGATGGGAAACTTTTGGAAAAGAAAATGAGATTTTAAAAAGTAAAAAGATACTCTCCCTTAAAAAGAAAGCCTTTTATCAGAGCTGTTATTTCCTTATACTCTGTTATATGTATCTTGGCGGAAGACTTCCTATATCAAACTTTAAACCTGCGATTTTAAAACTATTGATTAAAAAATGGTTTGCGATGTTTCATTATCGGTATTTTTAATATATGAGAAATAATAACAATATGCTTTCAGGAACAATGTTATAATTTGTAGTACCAGGGTGGATGTCACATACTGCCGTAAGAGTTTGTACCAACCATGAGTCACACGATCGTACATAGTAACGACATTTCATTTTGTGTATATATTATGCTTGTATCTTCGCTCTCCCCTCGCACTCATAAGAACCTGAAATAACATGCCGAGAGAGGGTTTTGAACTCAAAGGCAGGAAGCAATCAACTGAGTTGTTTATTAAGGAACACTCTCCTTTATATACAAAACCTCAAGGCAACAGGACATAACCTGTTCGCGAGACAATGTTAACATCAAAACCGGAGACATGATCATTCTGGTTCTTTTTAGTGCGAGGGAAGAGCGCAGATACAAGCATAATATATACAAAATAATTATGTACCATTGTGTGACATGGTTGGTACACCTGCATCATGTAAAAAAAGATTAGAGACACGGGAGACCACCGCCACAAGCGATGGCCTACATACACGTTTCTTGGCCACTGACAATCCTTGTCACATTTCTTTGTTGTTGCCCCGATTCGGAAGTGGTAGTAGCAAAACTGCAGCGGATGGGAGGTAGTAAGTGCCTGTAGAAGTCGTTGGTTGAGGCGCGAGCAAGTGGTGGGTGATGGGTGATGGGTGGCTTTGTCGCCGCTTCAGCACGCCTCAAAACATACCATCTGCTGCGGTACTTGCCGTCGCCAGCCGCTCGTATAGCAAAGCTTTTTAAGCTCTCGCAAAAACCATTGGGGGACACAGGGTTTTGCTCTCCCTCAGGGATATGACCAGTATCGCTTGTGGGCAACCTGCCGCAGATGGCTCTCCTTATGAGGTGAACCTAGTTCGTGCTCTTTGGATACGCCGTTTACCGGAACCTGTACGCGCTGCCATACTCGAAGTCGATAGTTCACACATAAAGGACTTGATGACTAAAGCCGACGCCCTTATGGAGAGCCACTACAAGACCTCCATCAATGCCTTCACTCCTGATGAAGAGGACGCATATTCAACGTCAACAGAAGCTGACGTGAATGTCGTAGCACATACACGCCTACTAAGAGACGTGCTGAAGCAGCAACAAAGCCACCTACCACCCATCACACACCACTCGCTCGCGCCCCAACCAAAGACTTCTTCAGCCACTTACTACCTCCCATCCGCTGCAGTTTTGCTACTACCACTTCCGAATCATGGCAACCGCAAAGAAATGTGCCAAGGATTGTCAGTGGCCAAGAAACGTGTATGTAGGCCATCGCTTGTGGCGGTGGTCTCCTGTGTCTCTAATCTTTTTTTTACATGATGCTGGAACGGGCGTTCGATTTTTGTTAGACACGGGTGCATGTCACTCTCTTTTGCCAAGGGAACTCTTTAGGACACGACGTAGTCTGTCTAAGTCTGCTAACGTCCGCTTGGTAGCTGCCAACGGATCTGCGATACCCACCTACGGTTACGAGAACATCACATTATCGTTTAGAAACGGTAAATTTAATTGGAAGTTTCTCGTTGCTGACGTCACATTGCCAATCCTAAGTGTGGATTTCCTCTCTCCTTTCCACCTTCTGGTAGATGTCGCCCACCGACGATTGGTCAACACAGACTCGTACTTGTTGACACCTCTTCAACCCGCCCCCTCCAACCTCGCTCTCAACATCAGCACACCCACGGATGCGTACCCCCACCTCCTCACGTCGTACCTGGAAATTTTCCATCCAGAACTTCGCCAAACACCCACGGCTCCTGCCAAGCATGGTATTTATCACCATATCAAGATGACGGGACCCGCACTCTTCGTAAAATTCAGACGTCTGGCACTGGAACGATTAGCAGCCGCTAAACAGACGTTCGTCGAAATGGAGGAAATGGACCTTTGCCAAAAGGCCTCCAGCTAATGGTAGTCACCTTTACACGTCGTTCTGAAGAAAGACGGCTCCCTCCGTCCGTGCGGGGATTACAGGCACCTGAACATGCAAAAAGAACTAGATCACTTCCCACTCTCAAACATCGCCGACATTACCTCCTGCACAAAGCGAAGGGATATTATCAGGTACCTATGAACTCAGAAGATATCCCCAAGACTGCCATCACCACTCCGTTTGGTACATACACCTTCAATTACTCATGTTTTGGCCTACGTAATGCTGGGGCCACATTTCAACGTCTCATGGATGGCATCTTAGGAGACCTTCCTTACTGCGTATGTTATGTGGACGGCATACTTGTGTTCTCCTCCTCAAAAGAGGAACACCTCCGTCCCCTGCGCATCGTGCTCGACCGCCTGTAATAAAACGGCCTTGTAGTCTGGTACGACAAATGTACCTTTAGCGCCAACGAAGGAGTCCATCCCCTCCCTGAGAAGGTAGCAGCTGTTCAGGACTTCCCCGCGCCCTCGACCGTCAAAGCTCTGCAGGAATTCTTGGGCTTGATCAACTAATATCACCGTTTTCTGTCAGCCATTGCTGCCACTCCTGCTCCCCTCTATGACTCCCTCAAGGACAAGCCAACAGACCTGAAGTGGGGTCCACTTCAAGAAGCGGCGCTCTCACTTTTCCTATCCCACATGCCCCTCTCCTTCTCTCCACCCATCCCAGCGATGTCGCTATAGGTGCGGTACTCGAGCAGGTGGTCAACGACTCGCCTCGCCCATTGGCCTTCTTCAGCAGGAAACTGTCCAAGGCAGAATCGGGTTATTTTACCTTCGATCGCAAATTACTGGTGGTGCACTTGGCTGTCTGTCACTTTCGCCATTTCTTAGAAGGTACGCCCTTCGTCAATCGAACAGACCACATGCCTCTGGTGCACGCCTTCAATCAACAATCTCACGCCTGGTCTACCCGTCAACACCGACATCTCTCCGTTATGGCTGAATATAATTGCCTCCTTCAATACGTCCCTGGGAAAATGAATCCCGTTATCGATGCCATGTCAAGAAACACATTAGCTGCTGTTCAACTGGGATTGGATTACAACGCCTTGGCTGAATCCCAGCGACTGGATCCAGAGTATCAAGCATGTAGGACATCCTGCACGTCCCTCCGTTGGAAAGACTTCCCCCTCGAAGACTTCAACACCACCATCCTCTGTGACGTCAGAACGCAACCTTCGATTCCTGTTCCTATGCGCCGGCAGGTGTTTGATTTTATTCATGGCCTTTCACATCCCTCGTGCCGATCTACTGCACAGCTGCTGAAGACGATGTTCATTTGGCACGGCATTTCTAAGGATGTTACGGATTTGGTCCACGCCTGTACTTCTTGCCAAACTTCCAAAGTACATCGACACCTGGATTCAGGAGTGGGGCCCTTTCCTCAACTTCAGCGTCGTTTTGCATACAATCACATCAATGTTGTAGGCCCCCTACCCACATCACAAGGACATCGTTACCTGTTTACCGTCATCGACCGCTCCACTCGTTGGCCTGAAGCCATTCCCCTGGAAACTGCAACGTCCACTTCATGTACATCTGCCTTACTCTCAGGATGGATTGCAAGATTTGGTATCCCTGAGCATATTACTTCTGACAGGGAAACCACTTTCGCCTCTCTATTGTGGACATCATTAGCGAATCATCTGTGCATCACCCTACATCAGACAACTGCCTACAACCCCACTGCCAGTGGAATGGTTGAACGTTTTCATCACACCCTCAAAGCAGCTTTGATGTCCCGCTGCAAGGATTCCAACTGGTTTACTCAGCTTCCCTAGGTCCTCCTGGGACTAAGGACCACTCCTAAAGATACCCTCGACGTCTCGGCAACTGAAATGTTGTATGGCGACCAACTTTTTCCTTCTACAACCTCCTCCGACGATCTCCAGCGCATACATCACGTCGTGGGAAAATTTACTTCATGCCGCCAGACTCACAAGCCCCCAGCGAAGCATTACATACCGACAGACTTGCACTCTGCAACGCACATCTTCCTTCGCAACGACACTAGCAAGCCATTTCCCTGTGATCCGACGCAGTCCGAAAGCATTCCCACTAAACATTTGTGGCAAAGAACACCGGGTCTCCATTGATCGTCTAAAACCTGCTTATCTCCTGCCAGATAACCCGCCTACAGTTCACCTCTCTAGATGAGGGTGCCCTATTCAACATGTACAGTATGTAATTTTTAGGGGGGAGCCACGATTGTACATAGTAATGACATTTCATTTTGTGTATTTATTATGCTTGTATCTTCGCTCTCCCCTAGCACCAAAAAGAACCTGAAATAACATTCATGTTTTTCTTACCGTTAACTCTTAACCGGCGTGGTGTCGGTTTGAACAGGAAATTTCCAGTTACATTGAGTTTTGTATATAAAGGAGAATGTTCTGTAATAGAGTTACTCAGTTGCTTTCCTACTATCCTTGAGTCACAACCTTCTCTCAGCACGTCACAAGTTACGTTTTCTGACCCTATACCAGCGCTTACATTTCCCTGCCCAGAAGGAAGTTAAAAAAGATGGTCTTGACTGGCAGGGTCAAGATAAAGACCCTTTCCCTTGAAACTGACTATATATACTTACGATCTGCGCTCAAGGCCCCTTTCCATTAAGATGTTATCAGAGAGGGCCAGGTAATTGCTATGATGACCAGTCTGGTAGACTTATAGGCTCCTCCAAAACTCACAGGATCCCTAGATCACCAGGAGGATGTGAGTGCAGACACTACCATAAACTATCGAGATTGAGCAATCTCAAACATATTGCAAGGCAAGGAGATTTAAAATATGGTAACCAATTTTTAAAGAGGATACTACGTGGCACCTGACCATCCCAGAATATATGAAGAAGAATTGAGATCACAATTTGCAGTACAAGAATAAAGTCGCAGATTGCACCACCAGAGGGTCACAAAAAGACAAAGTACTAAAGGAACTATACGCTGTACATCCCTAAGGGTTACCAAACATTATGTTACTTAAAGGGACAGCAGTAAGTCGGCAGTCAGAGGAAAGTCATATTGTGCATTACAAAAAAAATAGGAAACTAAAGTGAACTGAAGGGGGTGTGGCACTCATTAATACAAAGGAAATTTTATTCCCCTTGATGTAATAAAGGGCGCTCGTTACAATAATATGAATGTTAACGTACTGTACATAAGAAAAGGAGTTAGTTTAATGTTTATACAATATATTATGATCAATTACCTTAGCCTATCTATGTCTTTGAGAACATGCCTGAAATGGTGCAGATTGGAAATTCTCATTGATTAGTTTGATATTTTTGTAAATATCTTTACTGTATATTGACCATTATCATATTTCAAGTTACTCTCATTCTGGATTCTTTATTCTTAGAAACTTTGCACATATAATAATGATATTTTTTCGTCATTTATATCAAATTGGATTTAATTCATAATAATAATAATAATAATAATAATAATAATAATAATAATAATAATAATAATAATAATCACATACATATACCAAGGCACTTCCCCAAATTTTTGGGGGTAGCCGACATCAAACAATGAAATGAAAAGGGGACCTCTCCTCTCTACGTTCCTCCCAGCCTGACAAGGGATTCACCCGAGTTCGGCTGGTATTGCTAGGGTCCCACAGCCCACCCTCAATCCGTTATCCACCACAGATAAAGCTTCATAACGCTGACTCCCCTACTGCTGCTACCTCAGCAGTCATCTAAGGCACCAGAGGAAGCAATCGTTCGCCATTCATTCCTATTCCTAGCACACTCTCTTGCCTCTCTCACATCTATCTTCCTATCACCCAGAGCTTTCTTCACTCCATCCATCCACCCATATCTTGGCCTTCCTCTTGTACTTCTCCCATCACTTCTTGCATTTATCACCTTCTTTAGCAGACAGCCATTTCCATTCTCTCAATATGGCCAAACCACCTCAACACATTCATATCCCCTCTAGCTGCTAACTCATTTCTTACACCCGTTCTCACCCTCACTACTTCATTCCTAATCCTATCTACTCGAAATACACCAGCCATACTCCTTAGACACTTCATGTCAAACACATTCAATTTGTGTCTCTCCGTCACTTTCATTCCCCACAACTCCAAGCCATACATCACAGTTGGTACAATCACTTTCTCATACAGAACTCTCTTCACATTTGTGCCCAACCCTCTATTTTTTACTACTCCCTTAACTCCCCCCAACCTTTTGCATTCTTCATTCACTCTCTGACGTACATCTGCTTCCACTCCACCATTTGCTGCAACAACAGACCTCAAGTACTTAAACTGATCTACCTCCACAAGTAACTCTCCATTCAACATGACATTCAACCTCACACCACCTTCCTTTCTCGTACATCTCATAACCTTACTCTTACCCACATTAACTCTCAACTTCCCTCTTTCACACACCCTTCCAAATTCTGTCACTAATCGGCCATGCTTCTCCTCCGCGTTTGCAACCAGGACAGTATCATCAGCAAACAAAAACTGATTTACCTCCCATTCATGGTCATTCTCTTCTACCAGTTTCAATCCTCGTCCAAGTACTCAAGCATTCACCTCTCTCACCACTCCATCAACATACAAGTTAAACAACCACGGCGACATCACACATCCCTGTCTCAGACCCACTCTCACCGGAAACCAATCGCACACTTCATTTCCTATCCTACCACATTCTTTACTACCTTCGCAGAAACTTTTCACTGCTTGGAACAACCGTCCACCAACTCTATATAACCTCATCACATTTCACATTGCTTCCCTATCAACTCTATCATACGCTTTCTCTAGATCCATAACCACAACATACACCTCCTTACCTTCTGCTAAATATTTCTCGCATATCTGCCTAATAATAATAATAATAATAATAATAATAATAATAATAATAATAATAATAATAATAATAATAATAATAATAAAGTATACTACTACTACTACTACTACTACTACTACTACTACTACTAGTACAATTGATAATACTAAATATATAATATTTTCATGTAATAAAAATTCTCAAGAACTGTTAAGGAGGCATCAACCAACTATTCTCTAAATTATAAAGCTATGGAGGTGAATCGTAGTAGGAAAGTTACAACAGTAGCCACATATTACTGCTGCAGTGACAAAATATTTACCATGCTGAATCAACCACTTAGTTTTGATAAGTCGATTTAATTTCCCTTGGATTTTACCTTGAATCCCATTCTTTTCTTTATTATGTTTCTGGTGTTTCTTGATAGTTTTCATTGATCTTGATTGGGAATTTTTCCAGATATCTTCTTGCTGATTCCAGTGCAAAGTTTATAAACTACGGTTATTTTTTTTTTTACTTACTTCCTTGTCATCATTTAGCTGGGAATACCTATTCTCTATTGCTAAAATAAATTCAATACATTTTAAACATATTACAGGAGTGTTTATTATTTATCTTAAAATTATTATTTTTTCTTTCCTTTGCTCTAAAAAAATAATGCTTCTCACCATTCTGTGTTCATATGATTCTAACCTTTTAGACATTGTTACTTCTTTAACTAAGTTTACGTTTTAGTTATGAATAAAATCTATTTATTTTTATATTTCTCCATTTGTGCTTCTCTATGTCAACTTATTTTTTTCTTACCAAAAAGTAGTTCATATTTTTTTGTTTGTGTGTGTTTTTTTCTTACACATTCTGCAAACGTGTCTCCTCAATTCTTCCTTGTGCCCACTCCAAATTGACCTACTGTTGATCTACTTTTGACCTAATTGAGCATTTACTTAACTGAAATGAAAAAAAAAACTCTCGGTTTATTGGTATTATTCATAAACTGGATATTATTATCCTGCACAGTCGTTGTATATGTATTTTCCGAATTCAGCCCATCCTTTTTTCAGATTTTCTCAATTTTACCTTCTGTATCTTAAGCCCAAACACTACACATTGTTCTTGGAGTTTCATTTTATCTGTGGCCAGATTGTTGAATGATATTCGTGATCACTAATTAAGTAGGTGGTATTCCAGAAACTCAAACTTGCAGCGAATGTTTTTATGTTTAACAGGCTGACAAAAATTACTCTTCATGGGTTATATATAATAAATTTATTTAAACGTTATTGCTAATCTGAAGACATTCCATATATGTTGTTAATTTTGATATTTCAATTATTTCCTTATTTCCTCTTCCCACATGTGGTATTAATTCTGTAGCTTATCTAGTAATATTAACAATGATAAAAATATTTTGTATATTTTGTAATATTTGTTTAATAGAAAATATATGTAATTCTAACATCCCTTTTTTTCTATTGTTAAAAACAAGATATTGAATGCACTCAATCAATCTAATTCCACACCTCTTACTGGCAAAAGTTTCAGAAGTAGTACCACAGTCGCACCAGTAGAACCAATTAAATATAGAAATGTATTTTTATAGGTCTTGATATTTTGTATTGACATCGTAAACTAAATAAGATTTTAGCACTGAATACCTTTTTCTGATTCTAAGTTGACTTTGTCCATGAGTATATAGTGTAAATTCATAAATCGTTGAAAAAGGCTTCAGTATCATTAAAAAATACTGCAGTTAAAGTTGTTTCAATAAACTGGTAAACAAATATGATTTGAGACTAGTTCATTACCTCTACTAAGGTTATGGTTTCCCATGTGTATTTTTTTTTTTTTTTTTGTCAACTTAAAGTGACAGATTAATTATGATGAAATTTTCATATGTCAAAGATAGGCTAACTTGGAAGTTATTATATTCTGGCGGTGATCAGGATCAGGAAAAAAAAAGACAGGATTCTTGTTGTATAATAGATTGATTCACCATCAACATATAAAAGAGAGAAAGCTTACACCATAGATCCGAGCAAAATGGTTTTGATATAATATATTTTTTTTTTCGGATTAAACAGGTGTAAACAAAACACTTCGTCCTAATGCAGTATCACTTCAAATGCACTATAAGAGAGAGAGAAAAAAATAACTTACCGTTAATAGTGAATTATTATAATTTGTGTATACCTTCACATAGTCACAAAGCGTATCTCTCGTTAGTGAGTATAAATATATATATATATATATATATATATATATATATATATATATATATATATATATATATATATATATATATATATATATATATATATATATATATATATATATATATATATATATATATATATATATATATGTGTGTGTGTATATATATATATATATATATATATATATATATATATATATATATATATATATATATATATATATATATATATATATATATATATATATATATATATATATATATATATATATATATATATATATATATATATATATATATATATATATATATATATATATATATATATATATATATATATATATATATATATATAATATATATATTTGTGTGTGTGTGTGTGTATTTGAAGGAAAGGGATTAGAACCAAAAAATACTGGAAACCATCAGGAGATTGTATGAAAGGACATCTGCTAGAGTAAGAAAGGGAAAGTGTTTGACAGAAGGGTTCATAACCACTGGTGGGGTTATGCAGGGTTGCCCACTATCTCCACACCTCTTCAGCTTCAACCTATACTTGGAATGGGTAATGAGAATGGCACTTGGAGATTATGAGGGTGGCGTAGATATAGGAGGGACAAAAATATCTAACATGAGGTATGCAAATGACATAGTGCTTTTAGCAGAAACTAAGGAGGAACTTCTAAGAGTGTTGAGAATGGTGGAGGAGCAGTGCAGTAGGTATGAATTAGTGATAAATAGAGAGAAATCCAAAAGTATGAAAATAGGACGCCAGAGAGAGGCCTTAGAAATACAGCTATCGGAGGGAGAAGTGGAACAAGTCAATGAGTTTAAATATTTAGGAGTGTTTTTCACAGCAGACGGAAAGATGGAAAGAGCAATTCAAGAACGAATCTCAAGTGGCCAGAAAGCATTTGGAAGGCTAAGAAGAATATGGAAAGATAGAAATATATCCATTAAGTTGAAAATTAGACTATTAAGAGCAATAGTAATCCCCACTGTGATATACGGTGCTGAATGCTGGATACCGATGAAGAGAGAAGAGAAAAAGTTATTAGCCTTTGAAATGAAATGTCTGAGAAGAATCTGCTTTGTAAGATGGGAGGACAGAATTACGAACGAGAGAGTGAGAGAAATGGCTGGTGTTGAGGACACAATTCTGATTAGAGTGGAAGATATTCAGAGGAGATGGTTAGGGCAGGTACAGAGGATGAAACAGGACATATGGCCAAAGATAGTGCTCCATGGTCGAGTGGCCAGAAATAGACCGAAAGGACGACCAAGAGATTCATGGGTGAAAATCTTCAAGAAAGCAAATAGAGGCGAGACATTTCAGCAGCTGGCACAAATGGCATTGGTTAGAAGTCTCTGGAGAGAATTGCGATATTAGATGCAGGACCCAGCCCGGAGAAATCCGGAAGGGATTTTCTTGAGTAAGTGAGTGATATATATATATATATATATATATATATATATATATATATATATATATATATATATATATATATATATATATATATATATATATATATATATATATATATTAAATCCTTATTGTGTGCTCTGACATTTTTTTCGAGCAAGTGCACAGTAGCTCCACCCACTGATCTAAATTTTCCAAAAAACAAGCCATAGCTTCTCTCGTTATATTACTGCAAGCTATCAGATTTTGGTAGGCATTGGAACTGTCGATGTGGCTAAATTGTTCCGTTTTGTGTTTGCACATAAAAGAAAAAAAGAATATTTCTATCCCATTTTGCTCGATCTTTATGTCGAAATAGACATATCTGCCGAATCAGGTTAGTCATGACCATGCTTTGTATCAGGTGTGAGTTAACCAATAAGAATCTATCAGATTATTTTCAACAAATAACAACGTTTTTTTTTTCGTTTTTTTTTCTTACAATCACGGTGTGCTTCTTTCAGAAATAGCTCGTCCAAATTGTTTCAGTCCTCGTACATTATGACCTATTTATCATTACTGGTTGTGGCATGGTGAAGTAATAAAACCGAGAAATAAGAAGCATGTCCAGTGTACTTATTTTGCGAGTGATTTCAAGAATAATTTCTCTTAAAATGTGGATGCTTATCATTTTTGTGAACTTGTGTTTATTGAAAAGTTTGAAACCCTTGAGTCCTAGAGCCACTATTTATTGAAGGAGATTTTTTTTTTTGTTTTTCAGAGAACCCACCATCAATCGAAGGGACAATTTTTTTTTTTTTTATATATAAATAGGAGAGTTAAAGTCTGGCAAGTCTAAATGCGAACATGGTAGAGAAATTCCTGGTGTGTGGTTTTTTTGGTGGAACAGAGCATGTCTCTAAGAAATTTCTTGCAGTTCCACTAATTGAAAATCCACAGGGAGACAGCTTTCTTAATGCAAATTATTTGAAAGTATATTAAGTCATACAAGATAGTTAACAATTGTGGGTCCCAGAACTTGAAAATAAATCATAGCAAAATGTTTGTGGACCCTCAAATTCCATACTAAGAACATCATATGTCATCTTAGGTCTGCTACTTAGAAACAGTATTATAAGCAGTACACACACACACACACACACACACACACACACGAACACACACACACACACACACACACGACACACACACACACACACACACACACACACACACACATATATATATATATATATATATATATATATATATATATATATATATACATATATATATATATATATATATATATATATATATATATATATATATATATATATATATATATATATATATATATATATATATATCATTATTTGTAACTATTCTTAACTCTTTGTAATTGAGTAGAGACTTTATAAAGTCTCTACCCACCTAAAAATATTTGCTACACCAGTTCTTCTTTGCTGCTGTTAAATTATATCTACCCTATAAGCATACAACCCAAAAAGCATCCAGTAGTGATAAAACCCAACCAGGACCCAGTGGCCATTACCAATTAACCAGGACATAGTGGCAATACCAAAAAAAAAAAAAAAAAAAAAAAACCAGGACCAAGCGTGGTATTGCAATTCCCCCACCCCCTCCCCAGTAATTGAGATACCGCTTCTAGGTTGGGTTAGCTGGGGGAAAGTTATGTTAGTTAATGCTCTTATGTTTGTTTCCCTTTTAAAGTCGGAAGCATACGTTTGATAAAAATCCTACTTGGGGAAACTACACTTGGAAGAGAATGGTCTTATTTTTGCATGAGAAGATTTTCTTCTGTTAGTTTCGTGTTCTATTGCTTTCCGCTGTTATTTTCTTAAGTAACTTAGGCATTTTATCCCACCCAAAACTTCGATTACTACATTGGGTTTTGTGGAAGGTAATAATATTAGATCAAAACAAAACAACAACAAAACTGATAGAAAAAAAAAGTTATTTATTTTATAAAAAAAAAATGGCGCTGGGGGAGTTTTCCGAAAATGTACAACTACTATTACTTGTTCTCTGAATATGCTTTTAGATGACTGGGTTTATTATCATAAAAAGTTAAGAATATGATCTGAGAAGTATTCAATAACATGAATATAAATGTCAGCATAACTATAAAAACTATGGAACATTCAAAGTACTTGGAATTTGGGGGTTTTTATGTTTATTTCCTGTTATTCGTCCTAAAATTTCACTACAAAATGAAAAGAAAAAAAATATATAAATACTCGATGCAAGGTGCTTGTTAGGTACTAAAACCGAGTCGAGGTGAATGCAAGTAAAGTTTACTCAACGAATAATGTGCTTATATACGAGCAGTTGAGACCAGCAAGGTAAAAATAATTCAAACAATCTGAAACATGTGATGGCAAGATTGAACAGGTTTTCTTATTGTCAGTGCAGGAGAGAGCAAGAAATGTAAACAAAAAAACAGTAGTATGACAGTGTATGAGCATTTTTTAAGCATATATGGTACTTGGCCTCCTCCCTACAAATGCATCCATGTCAAATTGGGCCTATTCTTTGTCATGAATGTTAATTAGAAAAACCTTCGATGTGTTGCAGATGACGAGGAAAAGGCCTGTGTAAGGGGTTGTCAGCGGTGGCTTGCTAGCGTCCCTGTACAGGAAGATGTGCATTATAGTCTGCAAATCTTTTGTTATAAGAGGCTTCGCTTGGGGCAAATTGCCGGAGGAGGTTGTATAAGGAAAAAAAATCCGCTTTGACGACAAATAGGTCGTCATTCATCTTTTCATTTGCCGAAACATCAAGGTCGTCATTAGAAATGGATCTTATGGGCAGCAGAGGTGACAGCACTAGCAGCATGAGAGACAGCATGGTCAGCATGAGAGATAACCCGGGCAGCAGAGGAGACAGCACTGGCAGCATGAGAGACAGCATGGGCAGCATGAGAGATAACTTGGGCAGCAAGAGAGATAGCACGGTCGGCAGCTGAAACCGCAATGGCCTCATCAGAGATAATATTGGCACAAAAAGAGACCGCATAGGCTGCAGGAATGACTGGTTTTGTAGCACGTTGAACAGCCGCACCACTGAAACTTTAGTGCCCTTTAACAACAGCTGTCAAAGCCTGGCTACCCTGGTAGAAGGCAGGGAGGGTTCTTGGAATTTGGGGTCACAGGTGGAAAGGTGGTGTGGTTATCCCACAAGCTGGACACCACATGGCTTGCGAGACGTTGATGTATGTCTTTGTGTCTTGCACGCACTACACTAAAACTCCATTTCATCAAACTCATTACGCCACACATCATTTTCAGAAGATTGCTCATAATCATTGTCAGTATCAGAGTCATCCAAAATCTGACTTTCAACATTATCATCTCCATTTTCATTTTATCTTGGCAATTAAGAACTTACCTTTGACCTACCACACTTATTTATATTGTCTTCCAGTTGTTTGTCAGAATATTTTTTTTTTATTTTAGCTAGATATATTATTGCACTGAAAATTAACATATCAAAGCCTGCAGAGATAAAAAAGAAATAAAACACAAGTGATAAAAAAAACACTCGTCAAGTATATTAGTATTCCGAAGCGGTTTAGTGGTAAACATTATCCATACAAGTTTGTATCTTATCACAGTTATGGGGTAAATGTTACCCGAAGCACAACATGCACACCCCCAAGGCAGCATAAACGCACGTACACTACTTTCCAGCATGAAACCTAACAGCCAACTGAAGCTATAAAAAGACCCACTTGGCTGTCTCCCCCCATGTGGCTTTGCACACATTAAACACGTGAGTTTATAGTAAAAATTACCCCCATCAGTGTTCTCGGGTTGATCCCAGGAGGACCCAGGAAAAATGAGCAAACTACTTTCAGTTATTTCAGCAGAACATCAAAGCTGCTTTGCAGTACGGTAAAAACGTTCAAACATTCCGTTTGTCGTAGGGTTGTAGGTGGTTGTTTCATATATGGTGATGCCCATGAGATTCAATAAATACTTCCACAATTGAGAGATGAAAGTGGTACCCCTGTTAAAAGTAATATTCTCAGGAATGCCAAACCTCACTATCCACCATAAAATAAAGGCAGATGTATATGGGGTGGACATTGCAGTTTCCATGCGAGTGGATTCAGGCCAATTAGTAGAGTGACGGTAAATAGGTAACGATGATTTTATGATGGGGTAGGGGACCTATTACATCGATGTTCATGAGGGGAAGAGAATTCTGAGGTTGAGGAAAAGTCCCCATACCTGCATCCGGGACAATGTACATTTGAAGTTTGGCATGAAGTACAGGACCTAATCCTTAGTATACTTAGCAACACCATGCCAAATGAACCTTGTCTTCAGTAGCTGTGTAGTAGATCAGTGCAACAGATGTGAGAGGCCATGGATGAAACCAAATACCTGTCGGCGCACGTTGGCTAGAATCCATGTTTGTGGTTTACCAGTACTTATGTTAGAGAGGAGGGTGGCACTGGAGTAGTTGAGTGGGATGTCTCCAGAACAGAGGGCTGTAGGCGATATCCTGCATGATTGGTACACTGGATCTTTTTGATGGGCCTCTGCCAGGGCATTATAATCAAATTTTAGATAAATGGCTGCCAATAAATTTCTTGAGAGGGCATTAGCAAAAGGATTAATTTTCTCAGGGTCATATTGACGGAGACAGTTATTTCAGCCACAGAGGAGAGATGTCAGCATTGATGGACAGACCAGACATCCAACTGTCTTTCAAACACCTGCACCACAGGCGTGTGTTATGTATGAATGATAAAAAGTGTACATTCTAATTAGTGGCAAAGTGACTATCAGCCACATACACCGCCAACAATTCCTAGTCGAAGGCAGAGTACCCGAATTCTTTCTTGAACAGTTTTTTACTGAGGAAGGCCGTGGAGAGCTGTTGACACCTGCTCCAGTACAGCATGCATGATGACGTTGCTGGCATCGGTTGAGATAAGGAGAGGGACATGGACACGTGAAACGCGAGTCCAAGACCAATAGATGGTTCATTCTTTGCATTGAAACGGGCCACTTCCTGAAAGTCACCTAACTTATGTCCTTTTCCCATTAGAAAGGCGCAGAAGGGGGCAAGAGTGGGGGCAGATGGCTTGCAGGATCCGGTGATGGTTTATCAAGCCAAAGCATTCTTGTATTACTTTGAGAGTCGAGTGTGTGAAGAAGTTCAGAATAGCATGATACCCTCTCAGAGAGGTGGTTATCAGGCTTCAGGTGTGATGCTCTGCCCTAAGGAATCTAAAATGATAACTGACTTTCTGAAAAGATAGTGCAAGTGTGTTATACCTATGTGAGGTGTTTACAGATCCATTGGCAGCTACCCGATGAAAGTCAGCATACTTAGAATAAATATGTAATTTTCTAGAGAGTGACTTAGTAGAAAATAATGGCAAGCACCAATGTCTAACGAGAACTGAATACCCATACTGGCATCATGTAAATAGAAAAGATTAGTGATAAGGGAGGCCATTGCAGCAAGCGGTGGTGTAATTACAAATTTATTGGCCCCTGACAACCATCCATACATTTTCATGCAGTAGCCCCAATGTCTAACTGTAGTAGCAGAATTGCATATGATGGGCATTAGTAAGAGGCTGGAGAGGTCACTGGTTGAGGTGTGAACGA
>NC_090734.1:22491628-22504128 GCF_036898095.1 Palaemon carinicauda | reverse complement strand
CAGCTGAAAGGGGGAAAACCCCAGAGATTCTTGCCATGAATCTCGGATAGCAAACATCAAGAACGGCACGCCTGTGTCCCAATCTCGTGTTTTCTGGTCTTCACAGTATGCACGTAATGCATTTTTGAGCGTGCCATGAAACCTTTCCAAAGCACCTTGAGACTGTGGGTGATAAGCAGAGGACATTATGTGCTGCACTCCTAACTCCTTAAGGGTGCCTTCAAAGACTTTCGACATGAAGACACTACCTCTGTCAGTTTGAATAACCTTTGGTAACCCGAATGTGGTCACAAACTGTACCAGAGCCCGCGACACATTGGGACTCGTCGCTGTCCGCAACGGGTACGCTTCAGGGAAGCGCGTCGACGCACACATTAGCGTCAACAAATGGGTGTGGCCCTTCTTTGTCTTTGGCAGAGGTCCGACAATATCCATGATGATCTTGGAGAAGGGTTCTTCCACCACTGGGATGGGTTGCAATGGTGCCTTTCGATGATTTGGATCCTTTTTACCTATCACTTGGCACGAGTGACAACTACGGCAATATTCTGCAACTCCTCTGTTCAAATTTTGCCAATAAAATTCCCAGGAAATTTTCTCACGCGTTTTGCGTACTCCTAAATGTCCTCCCATTGGTTGTTCATGAGCCAACCTTAAAATCTCCTCTCGGTACTGTGGTGGCACTACCACCTGATATAGAATGGTCCATTCAGCATCAGCAGGCACTTTCTTAGGCCGCCATTTGTGCATTAGGACATCATCCTTTAAATAGTAACCAGAGGGTTCAGCCTCGAGTTCGCTCAGGGATCCAGCTTCATCCCTTATCTTTGCAAGTTCTGAGTCTTGTTTCTGAGCCTCAATGAGCGACTCCCTCGAGTATTCTGAACATGATAAACCAGGCTGCACCACTCCCCTGAGCATTTGGGGAAAAGTACCCACAAGCGCTCCGGTAGGAACATTATCTCTGTCCTTTTTCTGTTGAGTGGTACTAGCACGGGTAATAGCACATGCTGGATATTCATTTTGTTCAATCTTCACCTCCCCTTCATTCTTGTCAGCATGAATTTGACATGATGCTGTGCAACATCGTTGTCCAGCTATGTCATTTCCTAACAATAACTGTACCCCTTGCATGGGTTCCTCATCCACCAAAGCAACTGGAAATGTACCGGAAATAAAAGAAGAGCTTAAAGTCACTGCATATAAGGGCAATTCTTCTCTTCCCTTAATGTAGCGAACCATGACAGTTTCTCCCAAGGTGGACGATTCATCGAAGGGTAAGACTGCTCTGTGCAAGACAGTCTGTTCAGCTCTAGTATCACGCATAATCCTTATCTGTACAGGCTTGGTACCTTGGTCCTGCAGAGACACAGATCCTGCATGAATGAAGGCTACCTGTCCTTGCCTTATGGCCATGTCTCTCTTCTTCATCATCCCTTGGCATGATGTCTGTCTTCTCATAACCTCATTAACATTAAGTGCTTGGTCGTCCCTCCTGTGATTTTGATTAGAGGACTTCTTTCCCCCTGGTCCATAATTTCCTTTGAGCCAGCAGCAGCTAACGTCATGTCCGAGTTTGTGACAATAGGAACACTGTCTTACTTGGGGAGCCGAAGGGTAGGCTCCATTGTTCTTACTTCCAGTTTTGTTAGCACTGCCATGTGTAGGGTTTCCGCCTACTCCTTTCCCTGATGGAGGATACGATGGTGCCGGCCCCCTGGGGCTCCAATTACCCCGAAATGGCCTGGAAGGCTGGTTTGGCTGAAATGAAGGAGGGCACCATCTTGAGCCAGAAGAGCCCCTGATCTTTTCCCTCAGTGTATACTCATCTGCCATTATAGAAGCCTCATCAGGGTCAGTGATATGTCGATCTTCGATATATTGCCGAGTGGCTGGTGGCAACATTAGCAGAAACTGTTCCAATCCCATGAGCTCCATTATCCTGTCGAAAGTCTTGTCATTTCCAAGAGAGGCCTCCACCCACCTGTCACGGCTAATCTTCATTTGTCTCCAATACTCTGCATAGTTTTCTGATCCTTTCCTAGAGTTCCTGAACTTCTGGCGATAAGCCTCAGGCACAAGTTCGAAAGCTTTCAAGATCCATGCCTTTACCCGGCGATAATCGTGCGCAACAGGGTCGGATACCGCATTGTACGCATCCACTGCTTTCCCGGTTAACTTTATGGGCAACAGGCGAGACCAGGCGTCCTCTGGGATCTGGTAACTTTTCAGTATTCTCTCAAACGACAGGAAGAAGCCTTCAGGATTCTTTTCATCATAGGATGGAAGGAGTCCCGCCATATCCTTTTCTGAAAACCCTCCCATGGGTTGTGCCCTTGGGGGTCTTGAATCCTGACCGTGTCTCCTCAACTGAGCTCGCAGTGAGTCAATTTCGAGCTCAGCTGCTTTAAATTTCATCCTCGTACTCAACGACTCTTCTGACCTCTGAACTACTTCATGAGATTCAACTTCAGCTGGACTTGAAGTTCGGTAGGCAGTCTGGCTTGATGACATGGCTGATGGTAACATTGGCACTGCTGCTGCTCCTCCCATAACAGAGTGTTCTCGAGTTATGGAGTGATCTTCGTCCCTATCTTCAATTGCTATCTCCAACTCACGCTCTTCCTGACGCCTATTAAATTCTCTCTCTAAGGCCTCTAGAATCTGTTGTTTTTTACCTGCATTTTGGATATAATCTGCACGTGAGCTCACTTCAAGTAGCTCTGCTGGGAAGAGTTGCCTTAACAAAAAGTCATTCGGTTCCTCTAGGAACCTAGAAACTCTATCTGAATTTTCGTCTCCCATGACTGAAACGATAGAACCTTGAACCTTGAACCTTGAACCTTGAACCTTGAATGTACTTACTGCTGCTTGATAAGAGAAAGAGAGAAAGAAGAAAAAAAAATCAAGACTTCTGGTCAGCCAATTTCACACTATGAAATCAACAGAACACAACAAATCAGGTTGCATAACAACCGAGATCAAAGATCACCACACTGATTTCGAAATCAGATTTCCGACCAACCGAAGAAACTCCGAAACAAAAACTGTTTCCGGAGCAATTAGCAAAAGTTAAAACAAACTATATTCCAACACAAAAGAAAATGAACAAAAGTTAAGTAAAAAAAAAATATATCCCGGACACAGGCCCCCACTTTAAAGATGTGACGTAATTGTGCAGATTACGATCTTTAAAGAAAGTATCAATCGGACTCTCCACTTGACACTGACTTCGTGTCAATCCAGAGCGACTAATTGACACTCTGAATTCTTTTATATGACTGAACCTGTTAATATTATTAACGGTTCAAAAATACCCGAGTTCATTTATTTATTTTGGAGCTGCACCTCGTTGGAATAGTTTTAATTCGTGTAGGAACAATTTGGTTTCTCCTTAGTCTAAATCACGGACAAAAGAAACTCTGTTGCAATAATCGAAATACAATAGTTTAATTAAGCAAAACAAAAAAAAGAAAATGATTGTAAAACTCTTAAGGAGCAAACATACAATTGACAAGTCAAAGCAAAATGTGTTTTCAAGTTTATGGCTAATAAATCAAGAAATGATTACAGTAAAAAAAACGAAAGGACAAAAACTAAGCTTAATTCTCTCTAGTAATCCAAATACATTCAGATGCAAAAACAATAATAAAAGAAAGAAGGTATCACTTAATTTCTATTTTCCGAAATCACTCAGTAAAATAAACTGCAGAACATAAATGTCAAATGAATAATTATGGTAAAAGAAAAGTACACGGGTGATCACATAAAACAAAAGAAAATAATGTCGGCAATCTGTCTATGTGCCCCTGACAACAAAAGAAAAACCCTCACTTCGCACTTCAATTTTTATACAAAAAAAAAAACTGTTGTTACTTGAACATAAGAAAACTTGTAACATAAAACAAGAAAAACAAAAATGATGTTGGGTGCGAATAGGTTGTCACATTATTACGAGAAACTATTCCCCACAATTATCCCCTAGCTTCACTCCCTTGGAATTCCCATCAATGCAACTTTAAATTTTTGGCACTTTTATAATTCTCTCCCTCGCACATGTGTCAGTACTTACCTTCATAAAAACTTCGGCACAGCAGGTGTTCTTTGGGACGTCAACGCAGATTGTTCCTTTCTTCGCTCTGAGGAGTGTGAAGCCCTCGACTCAGGCGGAGTTCGAGCCTCTTGGAGGTTTCAGGGGGAGAGCCTTTCCTGGGGGACGCAGGCACTGGCTGGCTCCTGGGATCTGGTGTTTTTTCTGGTATGGCCTCCGGACTGGAACTGACTTCTTCTCCCCTCACAGCCTTAGGCTCAGCAGTGAAATTTTTTTTGGGCCATCCCCTTTTTCTCTTGATTGGGTAATCTTGACTTCCAGGGGTGGTCTTCATGTTTTGAGGGCCAATGACATCTTGTGACCCCTCCTTCCTTTTCCGCGTGTTGGCCAATCATGACCAGGGGTCTTCTTCTTTGTGGACTTCGATGCCCCGGTCTATGAGAACCTTTATTCTCACATCTGGCGTATATCTTGTGGCTGACCTGGGAAGAGGTGAGAAATAAGCGCCTTGACAAGTTAATAGCCTGTATGGCCCGTGTAACATAGACCAGGCCTCTACTTAAGTTACATGGACGAGGAAAACCCTGAGAGCAAAGCCGTTTACAAAGAAAAACAAACTAAAAGAATTATGACTGTTAAGTTGTCCTTTGGAGGGTAGAACTCCCTCGCACAGGACTTCACACTATAAATATAACTATAACTATAACTATAACTGAAACTAAAACTAAAACTAAAACTGAAATCTGAAAGTAAAACTGAAACTTAAACTCAAACTAAAACTAGAACTATAACTATAACTATAACTATAACTATAACTAAAAGTAAAACTATAACTATATAACAAAAACAAAAACTAAAACTAAAACTAAAACTATACTAAAACTAAAACTAAAACTAAAACTAAAATTATAATAAAACTAAAACTAAAACTAAAACTATAACTATAACTGAAACTAAAACTAAAACCTTAACTATAACTAAAACTAAAACTGAAACTAAAACTAAAACAAAACTAAAACTAAAACTATAAATATAACTAAAACTGAACCTAAAGCTGAAACTAAAACTGGAACTACACGAATAAATGTAACTATAACTATAACTAAATCTAAAACTAAAATTATATCTATAACTATAACTAAAGCTAAAACTAAAAAAGACACTGAAACTGAAACTGAAACTGAAACCAAAACTAAAGCTAAAACTAAAACTAAACTAAAACTAAAACAAACTATAACTATAACCATAAATAAAACTATAACTAAAACTAAAACTAAAACTAGAACTGAAACTAAAACTAAAACTGAAGCTGAAACTAAAACTATAACTATAAGTATAACTATAACTATAACTAAAACTAAAACTAAAACTAAAACTATAACTTAAACTAAAATTAAACTAAACCCAAAACTAAAACTGAAACTGAAAAAAAAATAAAAGTAAAACTAAAACTAAAACTATAACTATAACTATAACTAAGACTATAACTAAAAGTATAACTATAACTAAAACTAAATATAAAACAAAAATTATAACTAAAACTATAACTAAAACTAAAACTAAAACTAAAACTGAAAATTAAACTGAAACTGAAACTGAAAGTGAAACTAAAATTAAAACTAAAACTATAAATATAACTGAAACTAAATCTAAAACTAAAACTAAAACTAAAACTATATCTATAACTATAACTATAACTAAAACTAAAACTATAACTATATCTATAAATATAAATACAACTATTACTGAAACTAAAACTAAAACTAAAACTAAAACTATAACTATAACTATAACTAAAACTGAAACTATAACTATAAATATAACTATAACTATAACTATAACTAAAACTAAAACTGAACCTGAAAGTGAAACTAAAACTAAAACTCAAAATAAAACTATAACTATAACTATAACTATAACTATAACTATATAACTAAAACTGAAACTAAAACCTTAACTAAAACTGAAACTTAAACTAAAACTATAAATAAAACTATAACTATAACTAATACTATACCTATAACTATAACTATAATTATAACTTTAACTAAAACTAAAACTATAAATAAAACATAAATTATATCTAAAACTATAACTAAAACTAAAACTATAACTATAACTATATCTATAACTATAACTATAACTATAACTATAACTATAACTAAAACTAAAACTAAAATAAAACTATAACTAAAACTAAAACTAAACCTAAAACTAAAATTAAAACTGAAACTAAAACTGAAACTATAACTATAACTATAACTAAAACTATTACTAAAACTAAAATAAAAAAATTAAACTATAACTATAACTATGACTATAAACATAGCTATGACTAAAACTATAAATAAAACTAAAACTGAAACTGAAATTAAAACAGAAAATTAAACTGAAACTGAAACTGAAAGTGAAACTAAAATTAAAACTAAAACTATAAATATAACTATAACTAAAACCAAAACTATAACTATAACTATAAAAATAACTAAAATTATAACTATAACTAAAACTAAAACTAAAACTGAAACTGAAAGTGAAAGTGAAACTAAAATTAATACTAAAACTATAAATATAAATAAAACTAAAACTAAAACTAAAACTGAAACTGAAACTAAAACTAAAAATAAACTTTGACTATAACTAAAACTATAACCATAACTATAACTATAACTAAAACTGTAACTGTAATTAAGCACTAAAACTAACACAAAAATTGAAAATGAAACTGAAACTGAAACTAAAAATTAAAACTAAAACTAAAAATAAAACTAAACTAAAACTAAAACTGAAACTGAAACTAAGACTAAACGTGAACCTGAAACGGGAACTGAAACTATAACTATAACTAAAACTAAAACTGAAACTAAAGCTAAAACTAAATCTAAAACTAAAACTATAACTTTAATTATAACTAGAAATAAAACTAAAACTAAAACTATAACTAACTATGACTATAACTATAACTAAAATTAAAAACTAAAACTGAAACTGAACCTGAAACTGAAACTGAAACTAACACTGAAACTGGAACTGAAACTAAAATTAAAACTATAACTATAACTATAAAAATAACTAACTATAACTATACCTAAAACTACAACTAAAACTATAACTATAACTAAAACTATAACTAAAACTAAAACTAAAACTGAAACTAAAACTAAAACTGAAATTGAAACTGAAACTAAAACTATAACTATAAGTATAACTATAACTATAACTAAAACTAAAAGTAAAACTAAAACTATAAATATAACTACAACTAATACTATAACTATAACTAAAACTAAAAATAAAACAAAAATTATAACTGAAACTATAACTATAACTATGACTAAAACTAAAATTATAACTATAACTATAACTATAACTAAAACTTAAACTAAATCTAAAACTGAAAATTAAACTGAAACTGAAACTGAAAGTTAAACTAAAATTAAAAATAAAAATAAAACTAAAACTAAAACTATAACTATAACTATAAGTAAAACTAAAACTAACACTATATAAATATATCTACAACTATAACTAAAACTATAACTATAACTAAAACGAAAACTAAAACTATAACTATAACTAAAACTAAAACTGAAACCGAAACTGAAACTGAAACTAAAACTAAAACTATAACTATAAATATAACTATAACTATAACTATAACTATAACTATAACTATAATTAAAACTAAAACTGAACCTGAAAGTAAAACTAAAACTAAAACTCAAACTAAAACTATAACTATAACTATAACTATAACTATAACTAAAAGCAAAACTAAAACTATATAACAAAAACAAAAACTAAAACTAAAACTAAAACTAAAACTATAATAAAACTAAAACTAAAACTAAAACTATAACTATAACTGAAACTAAAACTAAAACCATAACTATAACTAAAACTAAAACTGAAACTGAAACTAAAACTAAAACTAAAACTCTAACTATAACTATACCTATAACTAAAACTAAAACCAAAACTAAAACTATATTTATAACCATAACTATAACTAAAACTGAAACTAAAACTAAAGCTAAAACTACAACTATAACTATATATTATATATATATATATATATATATATATATAAATATATATATATATATATATATATATATATATATATATATATATATATATACAAATATATATATATATATATACATATATATATATGTATATATATATATATATATATATATATATATATATATATATATATATATATATATATATATATATATATATATATATCAAAAACTAAAACTAAAACTGAAGCAGAAACTGAAACTAAAACTATAAATATAACTGAAACTAAAACTAAAACTAAAACTATAACTAAAACTATAACTATAACTAAAACTAAAACTAAAACTATAACTATAACTAAAACTAAAACTGAAACTGAAACTAAAACTAAAACTATAACTATAAATATAACTATAACTATAACTATAACTATAACTGAAACTAAAACTGAACCTGAAAGTATAACTAAAACTAAAACTCAAACTAAAACTATAACTATAACTATAACTAAAACTATAACTATAACTATAACTATAACTATAACTAAAAGTAAAACTATAACTATATAACAAAAACAAAAACTAAAACTAAAACCAAAACTATAATAAAACTAAAACTAAAACTAAAACTAAAACTATAACTATAACTGAAACTAAAATTAAAAACATAACTATAACTAAAACTAATACTGAAACTGAAACTAAAACTAAAACTAAAACTAAAACTATAACTATAACTATACCTATAACTAAAACTAAAACCAAAACTATATTTATAACCATAACTATAACTAAAACTGAAACTAAAACTAAAGCTAAAACTATAACTATAACTATATATATATATATATATATATATATATATATATATATATGTATATATATCTATAGCTATATATATATATATATATATATATATATATATATATATGTATATATATATATATATATATATATATATATATATATATATGCGTATATATATATATATATATATATATGTATATATATATATATATATATATATATATATATATTTATATATATATATATATATATATATATATATATATATATATGCATATATATATATATATATATATATATATATATATATATATATATATATATATCAAAAACTAAAACTAAAACTGAAGCAGAAACTGAAACTAAAACTATAAATATAACTGAAACTAAAACTAAAACTAAAACTAAAACTGAAACTGGATTTGAAACTAAAACTAAAACTAAAACTAAAACTAAAACTAAAACTGAAACTGGATTTGAAACTAAAACTAAAACTAAAACTAAAACTATAACAAAACTTAAACTAAAACTATAACTATAACTAAAACTATAACTATAAATAAACACTAAACTTAAAACTGGAAATGAAACTGAAACTGAAACTGGACTGAGACTAAAATTGAAAGTAAAACTATAACTGAAACTAAAAATAAAACTAAAATTAAATTATAACTAAAACTATAACTATAACTATAACTAACACCTAAACTAAAACTATAAATGCAACTAAACCTAGAGCTAAAACTACAACTAAAACTAAAATAAAAACTGAAACTATAACTATAACTAAAACTATAAATATAAATAAAACTAAAAGTAAAACTAAAACTATAACTATAACTATAAATATGACTAAAACTAAATTTAAAACTATAACTATAACTAAAACAAAAACTGAAACTAAAACTAAAACTAAAACTATAACTATGACTATAACTATAACTATAACTATAACAATCACTAAAACTAACACTAAAACTAAAACTAAATCTGAAACTGACACTGAAACTAAAATTAAAAATAAAACTATAACTATAACTATAACTATAACTATATCTATATTTATAACTACAAAAAAAAAACTAAAACTATAACGATAACTATAACTATAACTAAAACTAAAATTAAAATTAAACTATAACTAAAACTAAAACTGAAAATAAAGCAGAAACTGAAACTGAAACTAGAACTAAAACTAAAACTAAAATTAGAACTATAACAAAAACTAAAATTAAAACCAAAACTAAATCTATAACTATAACTATAACTAAAACTTAAACTAGAACTAAAACTAACACTAAAACTGAAATTGAAACTAAAACTAAAACTGAAACTGAAACTGAAACTAAAACTAAAACTATAACTATAACTAAAACTAAAACTAAAACTATAAGTATAACTATAACTATAACTAAAACTATAACTATAACTATAACAATAACCAAAATTAAAACTAAAACTGAATCCGAACCTCAAACTGAAACTGAAACTGAAACAAAAACTAAAACTGAAACTGGAACTGAAACTATGATTAAAACTCTAACTATAAAAAATATCTATAACTATAACTATAACTAAAACTAAAACTAAAACTAAAACTATAACTATAACTAAAACTATAACTATAACTATAATTAAACTAAAACTAAATCTAAAACTAAACTGAAACTGGAACTGAAACTAAAACTTAAACTAAAACTAAAACTGAAACTGAAACTGGAAATAAAACTAAAACTGAAACTGAAACTAAAACTTAAAATATAACTAAAACTATAGCTATAACTACAACTATAAGTAAAACTAAAACTAAAACTAAAAATGAAATTGAAAATAAAACTAAAACTGAAACTCAAACTGACAATGAAACTAAAACTAAAACTATAACTATAACTATAACTGAAAATAAAACTAAAACTAAAACTGGAACTAAAAATGAAACTGAAACTAAAACTAAAACTAAAACTGAAACTGGAACTGAAACTAAAACTAAAACTGAACTTGAAACTGAACTTGAAACTGAAACTAAAACTAAAACTAAAACTGAAACGGAAACTAAAACAAAAACTAAATCTAAAACTATAAATAAAACTTAAACTAAAACTGAAACTGAAATTGAAACTAAAACAAAAACTAAAACTAAAACTATAACTATAACTATAACTAAACACTAAAACTAAAACTAAAACTGAAAATGAAACTGAAACTGAAACTAAAATTAAAAGTAAAACTATAACTAAAAATAAAATTATAACTAAAACTAAAACCATAACTAAAAATAAAACTAAAACTAAAACTAAAACTAAAACTAAAATATAACTAAAACTATAACTATAACTAACACTAAAACATAAACTATAACTATAACTATAACTATTACTAAAAATGAAATAAAAACTAAAATTATAACTATAACTATAACTATACTTATAACTATAACTAAAACTATAAATATAACTAAAACTGAAACTAAAACTAAAACTTAAAATTAAAATGAAACTGAAACTGAAAGTGAAAATAAAATTGAAACTAAAACTATAAATATAACTAAAACTAAAACTAAAACTCAAACTAAAACTATAATTATAACTATAACTAAAACTAATCATATAACTATGACTATAACTATAACTTTAACTATAAATAAAACTGAAACTGAAACTAAAACTAAAACTGAAACTGAAACTAAAACTAAAACTAAAACTAAAACTGAATCTAAAACTGAAACTAAAACAGAAATTAAACTAAAACTAAAAATATAATTATAACTATAACAATAACTATAAATAAAACTACAACTGAAACTAAAACTAAAACTAAAACTGAAATTGAAACTGAAACTAAAACAAAAACTATAACTATAACTATATCTAAAACTAAAACTAAAACTAAAACTGAAACTGAAACTGAAACTAAAACTAAAATTAAAACTAAAACTGAAACTGGAACTGAAACTGAAACTGAAAATGAAACAAAAATTAAAACTAGGATCCTAAATATAAGTAGATCTAAAACTATAACTATAACTATAACTATAACTATAACTGAAACTAAAACTAAAACTAAAACTTAAACTGAAACTGAAACTAGAACTGAAAGTGAAACTGAAATTGAAACTAAAACTATAAATATAACTAAAACTAAAACTAAAACTCAAACTAAAACTATAATTATAACTATATCTATAACTAAAACTAAAACTATAACAATGACTATAACTATAACTATAACTATAAATAAAACTCAAACTAAAACTAAAAATGAAAATGAAACTAAAACTGAAACTAAAACTGAAACTGAATGTAAAACTAAAACTAGAACAGAAACTGAAACTAAAACTAAAAATATAATTATAACTATTACAATAACTATAATTAAAACTAAAACTAAAACTAAAACTAAAACTGAAACTGAAACTGAAACTAAAACTAAAACTATAACTATAACTAAAACCATAACTATAACTAAAACTAAAATTAAAACCAAAATTCCAACTAAAATTGAAACTAAAACTAAAACAAAAAATATAATTATAACTATAACAATAACTATAACTAAAACTAAAACTGAAACAAAACTGAAACTGAAACTAAAACTTAAACTAAAACTACAACTAA
>NC_090734.1:22474705-22487205 GCF_036898095.1 Palaemon carinicauda | reverse complement strand
TATATATATATATATATATATATATATATATATATGTATATGTAAATATATATATATATATATATATATATATATATATATATATATATATATATATATATATATATATACATATATATATTAAACCTACAGCTTTGAAAAAAATATTATTATATAATTTGCAAAAAGTGACATGCAAAATTCTTAAAAAAATTAACACCCAATAAGTTTACTGATAGTAATATATAAAGTATTTACAAAAATCATATTGGGACCAATAGGAAGACTGCTAGACTTCAATCCACAAAGAGAGCAGCCAGGATTTTGAAAGGGGGTATTCAAAACTGATCATATACTGTTTACGGTAAAATCAATTGAGTATGACAAATCACTATATATGGCATTCACAGATTATGAGAAAGCTTTTCATTCAGTAAAAACTTAACAAAGAATTATAGACCCACAAAAGAAGGGAAAAGAAGAAATTTATATTAAAAAACTTGAAGATAACTCTATGGGCACTACGGCAATCCTAAAACTACATAAAGATATAGAGAACATTCCAGTTGAGATAGGGGTTACACAGGAACACCTAATCTGCTAAATTATACACAGTGTGCTTAGAAGAATTTTCAAGGATTTAAATCATAGAATTGTTGGATTTATTGTTAATGTAGAATACCTTACCAACATAATATTAGGGTACATAGTTCCAATTCTTGAATCAAGGATTGTAATTGCAAAAGATGATAGAAGATCTTAATAGAGAAAGCAGAAAAGTATTATTATTAATAAATATGAGTAAAACCAAGATATCTTTCGATGAAAATTCAGAGTCAACAAGTAAGCAGTATGGACAAACGTCTGGAGTTTCCTAATGAGCATACAATATACAGGGTTTTCCAAGGACAGGAGCCGAAATTTAAAGAAGGATAAGCATTGGATGGGAAACTTTTGGAAAAGAAAATGAGATTTTAAAAAGTAAAAAGATACTCTCCCTTAAAAAGAAAGCCTTTTATCAGAGCTGTTATTTCCTTATACTCTGATATATGTATCTTGGCGGAAGACTTCCTATATCAAACTTTAAACCTGCGATTTTAAAACTATTGATTAAAAAATGGTTTGCGATGTTTCATTATCGGTATTTTTAATATATGAGAAATAATAACAATATGCTTTCAGGAGCAATGTTATAATTTGTAGTACCAGGGTGGATGTCACATACTGCCGTAAGAGTTTGTACCAACCATGAGTCACACAATCGTACATAGTAACGACATTTCATTTTGTGTATATATTATGCTTGTATCTTCGCTCTCCCCTCGCACTCAAAAGAACCTGAAATAACATGCCGAGAGAGGGTTGTGAACTCAAAGGCAGGAAGCAATCAACTGAGTTGTTTATTAAGGAACACTCTCCTTTATATACAAAACCTCAAGGCAACAGGACATAACCTGTTCGAGAGACAGACAATGTTAAGAGCAAAACCGGAGACATGATCATTCAGGTTCTTTTTAGTGCGAGGGAAGAGCGCAGATAAAAGCATAATATATACAAAATAATTATGTACAATTGTGTGACACACGGTTGGTACATGGCTCCCCCCCCCTAAAAATGACATACTGTACATGTTAAATAGGGCGCCCTGATCTAGAGAGGCGAACTGTAGGCGGGTCATCTGGCAGAAGATAAGCAGGTTTTAGACAATCAATGGAGACCCAGTCTTCTTTGCCCCGAATGTTTAGGAGGAATGCTTTCAGACTGCGTCGGATCACAAGGAAAGGGCCTGTGTAAGGGGGCGTTAGTGGTGGCTTGCTGGTGTCGTTGCGCAGGAATACGTGCGTTGCAGAGTGCAAGTCCGTTGGTATGTGATGCTTCGCTGGGGGCTTGTAAGTCTGGCGGCACGGAGTAAATTTTCCCACGACGTGACGTATGCGCTGGAGATCGTCGGAGGAGGTTGTAGAAGGAAAAAATTCGGCAGGGACGACCAACGGCTCGCCATACACCATTTCAGCCGCCGAGACGTCGAGGGCGTCTTTACGAGTGGTCCTTAGTCCCAGGAGGACCCAGGGAAGCTGAGTAAACCAGTTGCAATCCTTGCAGCGGGACATCAAAGCTGCTTTGAGGGTGCGATGAAAACGTTCAACCATTCCATTGGCAGCGGGGTTGTAGGCCGTTGTCTGATGTAGGGTGATGCCCAGGAGATTCGCTAATGACGTCCACAATAGAGAGGTGAAAGTGGTTCCCCTGTCAGAAGTAATATGTTCAGGGATTCCGAATCTTGAAATCCATCCAGAGAGTAAGGCAGATGTACATGAGGCGGACGTCGCAGTTTCCATGGGAATGGCTTCAGGCCAACGAGTGGAGCGGTCGATGACGGTAAATAGGTAACGATGTCCTTGTGATGTGGGTAGGGGGCCTACAACGTCGACGTGAATGTGTGCAAAACGACGCTGAGGTTGAGGAAAGGTGCCCACTCCTGAATCCGTGTGTCGATGTACTTTGAAAGTTTGGCAAGAAGTAGAGGTGCGGACCCAATCCTTAGCATCCTTAGAAATGCCGTGCCAAATGAACTTTGCCGTCGGCAGCTGTGCAGTAGAACGGCACGAGGGATGTGAAAGGCCGTGAATGAAATCAAACAGCTGTCGGCGCATGGGAGCAGGAATCCAATGTCGCGGTCTACCAGTACTGACGTCACAGAGGAGGGTGGTGTTGGAGTCTTCGAGGGGAAAGTCTTCCCAACGGAGGGACGTGACGGGATGTCCTACAAGCTTGATACTCTGGATCCTGTTGTTGGGCTTAAGCCAGCGTGTTTCTTGACAGGGCATCGGCAACGGGATTCATTTTCCCAGGGACGTATTGGAGGGTGCAATTGTATTCAGCCACGGCGGAGAGATGTCGGCGTTGACGGGCGGACCAGCCGTCAGACTGTCGAGTGAAGGCGTGCACCAGAGGCATGTGGTCTGTGCGAATGACGAAAGGTGTACCTTCTAAGAAATGGCGAAAGTGACGGACAGCCAAATGCACCGCCAGCAATTCTCGATCGAAGGTAGAATAACCCGATTCTGCCTTGGACGGTTTTCTGCTGAAGAAGGCCAATGGGCGGGGCGAGCCTTTGACCACCTGCTCGAGTAATGCACCAATAGTGACGTCGCTGGCATCGGTGGAGAGAAGGAGAGGGGCGTGTGGGAAAGGAAAAGTGAGAGCCGCAGCAGTAGATAGGGCCTTCTTTGCATTGCTGAAGGCTGCTTCTTGAAGGGGACCCCACTTCAGGTCCTTCGGCTTGCCCTTGAGGGAGGCGTAGAGGGGAGCAAAAGTGGCTGCAATGGCCGGCAGAAAACGGTGATAATAGTTTATCATGCCCAAGAATTCCTGCAGAGCTTTGACGGTCGAGGGCACGGGGAAGTTCTGAATGGCTGCTACCTTCTCAGGGAGGGGGTGGACACCTTCAGGAGTGATGCGGTGCCCTAAGAACGACACTTCGTTGGCGCCAGAGGTACACTTGTCGTACCGGACTACAAGGCCGTTTTGTTGCAGGCGATCGAGCACGATGCGCAGATGACGGAGGTGTTCCACTTTTGAGGAGGAGAACACAAGTATGTCGTCCATATGACATACAGAGAAAGGGAGGTCCCCTAAGATGCCATCCATGAGACGTTGAAACGTGGCCCCAGCATTACGAAGGCCAAAACAGGAGTAATTGAAGGTGTATGTACCAAACGGAGTGGTGATGGCAGTCTTGGAATGTCTTCTGGGTTCATAGGCACCTGATAATACCCCTTCAGGAGATCAAGCGTAGAGAAAACCTTTGCTTTGTGCATGTAGGAGGTCACGTCGGCAGTGTTTGGGAGGGGGTAGTGATCCGGTTCTGTTTGCATGTTCAGGCGCCTGTAATCCCCGCACGGACGGAGGGAGCCGTCTTTCTTCAGAACGATGTGTAAGGGTGACGACCATGGGCTGGAGGCCTTTTGGCAAAGGCCCATTTCCTCCATTTCGGCGAACGTCTGTTTGGCGGCTGCCAATCGTTCCGGTGACAGACGTCTGAATTTTGCGAAGACTGGGGGTCCCGTCGTCTTGATATGGTGATAAATACCGTGCTTGGCAGGAACTGTGGGCGTTTGGCGAAGTTCTGGACGGAAAACTTCTGGGTACGACGTGAGAAGGTGGGCGTAGGCATCTGTGGGTGCGCTAATGTGGAGAGCGAGGTTAGAGGGGGCGGGTTGAAGAGGTGTCGACAAGTACGAGTCTGCGTTGACCAATCGTCGGTGGGCGACATCGGCCAGAAGGTGGAAATGAGAGAGGAAATCAGCACCGAGGATTGGCATGTGACGTCAGCAACGAGAAACTTCCAATTGAATTTACCATTTCCGAATGATAATGCGAGGTTCTCGTAACCGTAGGTGGGTATCCCAGATCCGTTGGCAGCTACCAAGCGGACGTCGGCAGATGTAGACAGACTACGTCGTGTCTTGAAGAGTTTCCTTGGCAAAAGAGAACGACAAGCACCCGTGTCTACCAAAAATTGCACGCCCGTTCCTGCATCCTGTAAAAAGAAAAGATTAGAAACACGGGAGGCCACCGCCATGAGCGATGGCCTACTTACAAGTTTTTTGGCCACTGACCATCCTCGGCACATTTTTTCGCAGTTGCCCCGAATCTGAAGTGGTAGTAGCAAAACTGTGGCGGATGGGAGGTAGTAAGTGGCTGTAGAAGTCGTTTGTAGGGGCGCGAGCGATTGGTGGGTGGTGGGCAGCTTTGTCTCTGCTTCGGCACGTCACGGTGTGGGCGTGTATGTCCTACGGCATTCATGTCAGCTTCAGTTGACGTTGAATAGACATCCTCTTCGTCAGGGGTGGAAGCGTTGATGGAGGTCTTGAAGTGGCTGTCCATAAGGGCGTCGGCTTTGGTCATCAAGTCCTTTATGGGTAAACTATCGACATCGGGTATGGCAGCGCGTATATGTCCGGGTAAACGGCGTATCCAAAGGGCACGAAGTAGGTTCACCTCACGAGGAGAGCCGTCTGCGGCAGGTTGAAGGCGAGCGATACTGGTCATTTCCCTGAGGGCAAGCGAAGCCCTTTGGTCCCCTAACGGATGTTGCCAGAGCTGAAAAAGTTTGCTACACGGGCGGCTGGCGACGGCGAGTACTGCTGCAGAAGGTGTGTTTTGAGGGCGTCATACGCTATTGGCGTGTCTCCTTGTTCACAAAGCCAGTCGGATATTTCCGGGAAGATGTCCTCGGGTATCGCCGCGAGAAAATAATCTGCTTTGGTCGTTGAGCGAGTCACGCCGTTGATGCGAAACTGGACTTCTGCGTGCTGAAACCAAGCAAATGCCTCTCCGCTGGCGAATGGTGAAAGTTTCAATAGGCCGGCCGCAGCGCCAACTGCTGTAGTAGAGTACATCATAGTACCAGCGATGGAGGGGCGAGGGAGGTGGGGGTGGAAGGCAGTAGGAGTGAGTCGACTTCCGGGGTCACCAATGTGACGGTGCCGAGAGAGGGTTGTGAACTCAAAGGCAGGAAGCAATCAACTGAGTTGTTTATTAAGGAACACTCTCCTTTATATACAAAACCTCAAGGCAACAGGACATAACCTGTTCGCGAGACAATGTTAACAGCAAAACCGGAGACATGATCATTCTGGTTCTTTTTAGTGCGAGGGAAGAGCGCAGATACAAGCATAATATATACAAAATAATTATGTACCATTGTGTGACAGGGTTGGTACACCTGCATCATGTAAAAAAAGATTAGAGACACGGGAGACCACCGCCACGAGCGATGGCCTACATACACGTTTCTTGGCCACTGACAATCCTTGTCACATTTCTTTGTGGTTGCCCCGATTCGGAAGTGGTAGTAGCAAAACTGCAGCAGATGGGAGGTAGTAAGTGGCTGTAGAAGTCGTTGGTTGAGGCGCGAGCAAGTGGTGGGTGATGGGTGATGGGTGGCTTTGTCGCCGCTTCAGCACGTCGCGGAGTAGGCGTGGATGTGCTTCAGCATTCACGTTAGCTTAAGTTGACGATAAATAGGCGTCCTCTTCATCAGGAGTGGAGGCATTGATGGAGGTCTTGTGAACAGGAAATTTCCTGTTGCATTGTGTTTTGTATATACACGAGAGAGTTCTGTAATAAAGTTACTCAGTTGCTTTCCTACTGTCCTTGAGTCACAACCTTCTCTCAGCATGTCACAAGTTACATTTTCTGACCCTATACCGGTGCTTACATTTCCCTGCCCAGAAGGAAGTTCAAGGGCATGACTTGCTCAACCACCAAAGCAGATTATGTTCTCGCGGCGATACCCGAGGACACCTTCCCGGAAATATCCGACTGGCTTTGTGAACAAGAAGACACCCAATAGCGTATGACGCCCTCAAAACATACCATCTGCTGCGGTACTTGCCGTCGCCAGCCGCTCGTATAGCAAAGCTTTTTAAGCTCTCGCAAAAACCATTGGGGGACACAGGGTATTGCTCTCCCTCAGGGATATGACCAGTATCGCTTGCGGGCAACCTGCCGCAGATGGCTCTCCTTATGAGGTGAACCTAGTTCGTGCTCTTTGGATACGCCGTTTACCGGAACCTGTACGCGCTGCCATACTCGAAGTCGATAGTTCACACATAAAGGACTTGATGACCAAAGCCGACGCCCTTATGGAGAGCCACTACAAGACCTCCATCAATGCCTACACTCCTGATGAAGAGGACGCATATTCAACGTCAACCGAAGCTGACGTGAATGTCGTAGCACATACACGCCTACTAAGAGACGTGCTGAAGCAGCAACAAAGCCACCTACCACCCATCACACACCACTCGCTCGCGCCCCAACCAAAGACTTCTTCAGCCACTTACTACCTCCCATCCGCTGCAGTTTTGCTACTACCACTTCCGAATCATGGCAACCGCAAAGAAATGTGCCAAGGATTGTCAGTGGCCAAGAAACGTGTATGTAGGCCATCGCTTGTGGCGGTGGTCTCCCGTGTCTCTAATCTTTTTTTTACATGATGCTGGAACGGGCGTTCGATTTTTGTTAGACACGGGTGCATGTCACTCTCTTTTGCCAAGGGAACTCTTTAGGACACGACGTAGTCTGTCTAAGTCTGCTAACGTCCGCTTGGTAGCTGCCAACGGATCTGCGATACCCACCTACGGTTACGAGAACATCACATTATCGTTTGGAAACGGTAAATTTAATTGGAAGTTTCTCGTTGCTGACGTCACATTGCCAATCCTAAGTGTGGATTTCCTCTCTCCTTTCCACCTTCTGGTAGATGTCGCCCACCGACGATTGGTCAACACAGACTCGTACTTGTTGACACCTCTTCAACCCGCCCCCTCCAACCTCGCTCTCAACATCAGCACACCCACGGATGCGTACCCCCACCTCCTCACGTCGTACCTGGAAATTTTCCATCCAGAACTTCGCCAAACACCCACGGCTCCTGCCAAGCATGGTATTCATCACCATATCAAGATGACGGGACCCGCACTCTTCGTAAAATTCAGACGTCTGGCACTGGAACGATTAGCAGCCGCTAAACAGACGTTCGCCGAAATGGAGGAAATGGACCTTTACCAAAAGGCCTCCAGCTAATGGTAGTCACCTTTACACATCGTTCTGAAGAAAGACGGCTCCCTCCGTCCGTGCGGGGATTACAGGCACCTGAACATGCAAAAAGAACTAGATCACTTCCCACTCTCAAACATCGCCGACATTACCTCCTGCACAAAGCGAAAGGATATTATCAGGTACCTATGAACTCAGAAGATATCCCCAAGACTGCCATCACCACTCCGTTTGGTACATACACCTTCAATTACTCATGTTTTGGCCTTCGTAATGCTGGGGCCACATTTCAACGTCTCATGGATGGCATCTTAGGGGACCTCCCTTACTGCGTATGTTATGTGGACGGCATACTTGTGTTCTCCTCCTCAAAAGAGGAACACCTCCGTCCCCTGCGCATCGTGCTCGACCGCCTGTAATAAAACGGCCTTGTAGTCTGGTACGACAAATGTACCTTTAGCGCCAACGAAGTGTCGTTCTTAGGGCACCGCATCACTCCTGAAGGAGTCCATCCCCTCCCTGAGAAGGTAGCAGCTGTTCAGGACTTCCCCGCGCCCTCGACCGTCAAAGCTCTGCAGGAATTCTTGGGCTTGATCAACTAATATCAGCGTTTTCTGTCAGCCATTGCTGCCACTCCTGCTCCCCTCTATGACTCCCTCAAGGACAAGCCAACGGACCTGAAGTGGGGTCCACTTCAAGAAGCGGCGTTCTCACTTTTCCTATCCCACATGCCCCTCTCCTTCTCTCCACCCATCCCAGCGATGTCGCTATTGGTGCGGTACTCGAGCAGGTGGTCAACGACTCGCCTCGCCCATTGGCCTTCTTCAGCAGGAAACTGTCCAAGGCAGAATCGGGTTATTTTACCTTCGATCGCAAATTACTGGTGGTGCACTTGGCTGTCTGTCACTTTCGCCATTTCTTAGAAGGTACGCCCTTCGTCAATCGAACAGACCACATGCCTCTGGTGCACGCCTTCAATCAACAATATCACGCCTGGTCTACCCATCAACACCGACATCTCTCCGTTATGGCTGAATATAATTGCCTCCTTCAATACGTCCCTGGGAAAATGAATCCCGTTATCGATGCCATGTCAAGAAACACATTAGCTGCTGTTCAACTGGGATTGGATTATAACGCCTTGGCTGAATCCCAGCGACTGGATCCAGAGTATCAAGCATGTAGGACATCCTGCACGTCCCTCCGTTGGAAAGACTTCCCCCTCGAAGACCTCAACACCACCATCCTCTGTGACGTCAGAACGCAACCTTCGATTCCTGTTCCCATGCGCCGGCAGGTGTTTGATTTTATTCATGGCCTTTCACATCCCTCGTGCCGATCTACTGCACAGCTGCTGAAGACGATGTTCATTTGGCACGGCATTTCTAAGGATGTTACGGATTTGGTCCACGCCTGTACTTCTTGCCAAACTTCCAAAGTACATCGACACCTGGATTCAGGAGTGAGGCCCTTTCCTCAACTTCAGCGTCGTTTTGCATACAATCACATCAATGTTGTAGGCCCCCTACCCACATCACAAGGACATCGTTACCTGTTTACCGTCATCGACCGCTCCACTCGTTGGCCTGAAGCCATTCCCCTGGAAACTGCAACGTCCACTTCATGTACATCTGCCTTACTCTCAGGATGGATTGCAAGATTTGGTATCCCTGAGCATATTACTTCTGACAGGGAAACCACTTTCGCCTCTCTATTGTGGACATCATTAGCGAATCATCTGCGCATCACCCTACATCAGACAACTGCCTACAACCCCGCTGCCAGTGGAATGGTTGAACGTTTTCATCACACCCTCAAAGCAGCTTTGATGTACCGCTGCAAGGATTCCAACTGGTTTACTCAGCTTCCCTAGGTCCTCCTGGGACTAAGGACCACTCCTAAAGATACCCTCGACGTCTCGGCAACTGAAATGTTGTATGGCGACCAACTTTTTCCTTCTACAACCTCCTCCGACGATCTCCAGCGCATACATCACGTCGTGGGAAAATTTACTTCATGCCGCCAGACTCACAAGCCCCCAGCGAAGCATTACATACCGACAGACTTGCACTCTGCAACGCACATCTTCCTTCGCAACGACACTAGCAAGCCATTTCCCTGTGATCCGACGCAGTCCGAAAGCATTCCCACTAAACATTTGTGGCAAAGAACACCGGGTCTCCATTGATCGTCTAAAACCTGCTTATCTCCTGCCAGATAACCCGCCTACAGTTCACCTCTCTAGATGAGGGTGCCCTATTCAACATGTACAGTATGTAATTTTTAGGGGGGAGCCACGATTGTACATAGTAATGACATTTCATTTTGTGTATTTATTATGCTTGTATCTTCGCTCTCCCCTAGCACCAAAAAGAACCTGAAATAACATTCATGTTTTTCTTACCGTTAACTCTTAACCGGCGTGGTGTCGGTTTGAACAGGAAATTTCCAGTTACATTGAGTTTTGTATATAAAGGAGAGTGTTCCGTAATAGAGTTACTCAGTTGCTTTCCTACTATCCTTGAGTCACAACCTTCTCTCAGCACGTCACAAGTTACGTTTTCTGACCCTATACCGGCGCTTACATTTCCCTGCCCAGAAGGAAGTTAAAAAAGATGGTCTTGACTGGCAGGGTCAAGATAAAGACCCTTTCCCTTGAAACTGACTATATATACTTACGATCTGCGCTCAAGGCCCCTTTCCATTAAGATGTTATCAGAGAGGGCCAGGTAATTGCTTATGATGACCAGTCTGGTAGACTTATAGGCTCCTCCAAAACTCACAGGATCCCTAGATCACCAGGAGGATGTGAGTGCAGACACTACCATAAACTATCGAGATTGAGCAATCTCAAACATATTGCAAGGCAAGGAGATTTAAAATATGGTAACCAATTTTTAAAGAGGATACTACGTGGCACCTGACCATCCCAGAATATATGAAGAAGAATTGAGATCACAATTTGCAGTACAAGAATAAAGTCGCAGATTGCACCACCAGAGGGTCACAAAAAGACAAAGTACTAAAGGAACTATACGCTGTACATCCCTAAGGGTTACCAAACATTATGTTACTTAAAGGGACAGCAGTAAGTCGGCAGTCAGAGGAAAGTCATATTGTGCATTACAAAAAAAATAGGAAACTAAAGTGAACTGAAGGGGGTGTGGCACTCATTAATACAAAGGAAATTTTATTCCCCTTGATGTAATAAAGGGCGCTCGTTACAATAATATGAATGTTAACGTACTGTACATAAGAAAAGGAGTTAGTTTAATGTTTATACAATATATTGAGAGTTAATGTGGGTAAGAGTAAGGTTATGAGATGTACGAGAAGGGAAGGTGGTGCAAGGTTGAATGTCATGTTGAATGGAGAGTTACTTGAGGAGGTGGATCAGTTTAAGTACTTGGGGTCTGTTGTTGCAGCAAATGGTGGAGTGGAAGCAGATGTACGTCAGAGAGTCAATGAAGGTTGCAAAGTGTTGGGGGCAGTTAAGGGAGTAGTAAAAAATAGAGGGTTGGGCATGAATGTAAAGAGAGTTCTATATGAGAAAGTGATTGTACCAACTGTGATGTATGGATCGGAGTTGTGGGGAATGAAAGTGATGGAGAGACAGAAATTGAATGTGTTTGAGATGAAGTGTCTGAGGAGTATGGCTGGTGTATCTCGAGTAGATAGGGTCAGGAACGAGGTGGTGAGGGTGAGAACGGGTGTAAGAAATGAGTTAGCGGCTAGAGTGGATATGAATGTGTTGAGGTGGTTTGGCCATATTGAGAGAATGGAGAATGGCTGTCTGCTAAAGAAGGTGATGAATGCAAGAGTTGATGGGAGAAGTACAAGAGGAAGGCCAAGGTTTGGGTGGATGGATGGTGTGAAGAAAGCTCTGGGTGATAGGAGGATAGATGTGAGAGAGGCAAGAGAGCGTGCTAGAAATAGGAATGAATGGCGAGCGATTGTGACGCAGTTCCGGTAGGCCCTGCTGCTTCCTCCGGTGCCTTAGATGACCGCGGAGGTAGCAGCAGTAGGGGACTCAGCAGTATGAAGCTTCATCTGTGGTGGAAATGTGGGAGGTTGGGCTGTGGCACCCTAGCAGTACCAGCTGAACTCGGCTGGGTCCCTGGTTAGGCTGGAGGAACATAGAGAGTAGAGGTCCCCTTTTTTGTTTTGTTTCTTGTTGGTGTCGGCTACCCCCCAAAATTGGGGGAGGTGCCTTTGGTATATGGATGGACAATATATTATGATCAATTACCTTAGCCTATCTATGTCTTTGAGAACATGCCTGAAATGGTGCAGATTGGAAATTCTCATTGATTAGTTTGATATTTTTGTAAATATCTTTACTGTATATTGACCATTATCATATTTCAAGTTACTCTCATTCTGGATTCTTTATTCTTAGAAACTTTGCACATATAATAATGATATTTTTTCGTCATTTATATCAAATTGGATTTAATTCTATAATAATAATAATAATAATAATAATAATAATAATAATAATAATAATAATCACATACATATACCAAGGCACTTCCCCAAATTTTTGGGGGTAGCCGACATCAAACAATGAAATGAAAAGGGGACCTCTCCTCTCTACGTTCCTCCCAGCCTGACAAGGGATTCACCCGAGTTCGGCTGGTATTGCTAGGGTCCCACAGCCCACCCTCAATCCGTTATCCACCACAGATAAAGCTTCATAACGCTGACTCCCCTACTGCTGCTACCTCAGCAGTCATCTAAGGCACCAGAGGAAGCAATCGTTCGCCATTCATTCCTATTCCTAGCACACTCTCTTGCCTCTCTCACATCTATCTTCCTATCACCCAGAGCTTTCTTCACTCCATCCATCCACCCATATCTTGGCCTTCCTCTTGTACTTCTCCCATCACTTCTTGCATTTATCACCTTCTTTAGCAGACAGCCATTTCCATTCTCTCAATATGGCCAAACCA
>NC_090734.1:22464705-22469705 GCF_036898095.1 Palaemon carinicauda | reverse complement strand
ATAAAACCGAGAAATAAGAAGCATGTCCAGTGTACTTATTTTGCGAGTGATTACAAGGATAATTTCTCTTAAAATGTGGATGCTTATCATTTTTGTGAACTTGTGTTTATTGAAAAGTTTGAAACCCTTGAGTCCTGGAGCCACTATTTATTGAAGGAGATTTTTTTTTTTTGTTTTTCAGAGAACCCACCATCAATCGAAGGGACAATTTTTTTTTTTATATAAATAGGAGAGTTAAAGTCTGGCAAGTCTAAATGCGAACATGGTAGAGAAATTCCTGGTGTATGGTTTTTTTGGTGGAACAGAGCATGTCTCTAAGAAATTTCTTGCAGTTCCACTAATTGAAAATCCACAGGGAGACAGCTTCCTTAATGCAAATTATTTGAAAGTATATTAAGTCATACAAGATAGTTAACAATTGTGGGTCCCAGAACTTGAAAATAAATCATAGCAAAATGTTTGTGGACCCTCAAATTCCATACTAAGAACATCATATGTCATCTTAGGTCTGCTACTTAGAAACAGTATTATAAGCAGTACACACACACACACACACACGAACACACACACACACACACACACACACACACGAACACACACACACACACATATATATATATATATATATATATATACATATATATATATATATATATATATATATATATATATATATATATATATATATATATATATATATATATATATATATATATATCATTATTTGTAACTATTCTTAACTCTTTGTAATTGAGTAGAGACTTTATAAAGTCTCTACCCACCTACAAATATTTGCTACACCAGTTCTTCTCTGCTGCTGTTAAATTATATCTACCCTATAAGCATACAACCCAAAAAGCATCCAGTAGTGATAAAACCCAACCAGGACCCAGTGGCCATTACCAATTAACCAGGACATAGTGGCAATACCAAAAAAAAAAAAAAAAAACCAGGACCAAGCGTGGTATTGCAATTCCCCCACCCCCTCCCCAGTAATTGAGATACCGCTTCTAGGTTGGGTTAGCTGGGGGAAAGTTATGTTAGTTAATGCTCTTATGTTTGTTTCCCTTTTAAAGTCTGAAGCATACTTTGATAAAAATCCTACTTGGGGAAACTACACTTGGAAGAGAATGGTCTTATTTTTGCATGAGAAGATTTTCTTCTGTTAGTTTCGTGTTCTATTGCTTTCCGCTGTTATTTTCTTAAGTAACTTAGGCATTTTATCCCACCCAAAACTTCGATTACTACATTGGGTTTTGTGGAAGGTAGTAATATTAGATCAAAACAAAACAACAACAAAACTGATAGAAAAAAAAAGTTATTTATTTTATAAAAAAAAAAATGGCGCTGGGGGAGTTTTCCGAAAATGTACAACTACTATTACTTGTTCTCTGAATATGCTTTTAGATGACTGGGTTTATTATCATAAAAAGTTAAGAATATGATCTGAGAAGTATTCAATAACATAAATATAAATGTCAGCATAACTATAAAAACTATGGAACATTCAAAGTACTTGGAATTTGGGGGTTTTTATGTTTATTTCCTGTTATTCGTCCTAAAATTTCACTACAAAATGAAAAGAAAAAAAATATATAAATACTCGATGCAAGGTGCTTGTTAGGTACTAAAACCGAGTCGAGGTGAATGCAAGTAAAGTTTACTCAACGAATAATGTGCTTATATACGAGCAGTTGAGATCAGCAAGGTAAAAATAATTCAAACAATCTGAAACATGTGATGGCAAGATTGAACAGGTTTTCTTATTGTCAGTGCAGGAGAGAGCAAGAAATGTAAACAAAAAACAGTAGTATGACAGTGTATGAGCATTTTTTAAGCATATATGGTACTTGGCCTCCTCCCTACAAATGCATCCATGTCAAATTGGGCCTATTCTTTGTCATGAATGTTAATTAGAAAAACCTTCGATGTGTTGCAGATGACGAGGAAAAGGCCTGTGTAAGGGGTTGTCAGCGGTGGCTTGCTAGCGTCCCTGTACAGGAAGATGTGCATTATAGTCTACAAATCTTTTGTTATAAGAGGCTTCGCTTGGGGCAAATTGCCGGAGGAGGTTGTATAAGGAAAAAAAATCCGCTTTGACGACAAATAGGTCGTCATTCATCTTTTCATTTGCCGAAACATCAAGGTCGTCATTAGAAATGGATCTTATGGGCAGCAGAGGTGACAGCACTAGCAGCATGAGAGACAGCATGGTCAGCATGAGAGATAACCCGGGCAGCAGAGGAGACAGCACTGGCAGCATGAGAGACAGCATGGGCAGCATGAGAGATAACTCGGGCAGCAAGAGAGATAGCACGGTCGGCAGCTGAAACCGCAATGGCCTCATCAGAGATAATATTGGCACAAAAAGAGACCGCATAGGCTGCAGGAATGACTGGTTTTGTAGCACGTTGAACAGCCGCACCACTGAAACTTTAGTGCCCTTTAACAACAGCTGTCAAAGCCTGGCTACCCTGGTAGAAGGCAGGGAGGGTTCTTGGAATTTGGGGTCACAGGTGGAAAGGTGGTGTGGTTATCCCACAAGCTGGACACCACATGGCTTGCGAGACGTTGATGTATGTCTTTGTGTCTTGCACGCACTACACTAAAACTCCATTTCATCAAACTCATTACGCCACACATCATTTTCAGAAGATTGCTCATAATCATTGTCAGTATCAGAGTCATCCAAAATCTGACTTTCAACATTATCATCTCCATTTTCATTTTATCTTGGCAATTAAGAACTTACCTTTGACCTACCACACTTATTTATATTGTCTTCCAGTTGTTTGTCAGAATATTTTTTTTTTTCTTTTAGCTAGATATATTATTGCACTGAAAATTAACATATCAAAGCCTGCATAGATAAAAAAGAAATAAAACACAAGTGATAAAAAAAACACTCGTCAAGTATATTAGTATTCCGAAGCGGTTTAGTGGTAAACATTATCCATACAAGTTTGTATCTTATCACAGTTATGGGGTAAATGTTACCCGAAGCACAACATGCACACCCCCAAGGCAGCATAAACGCACATACACTACTTTCCAGCATGAAACCTAACAGCCAACTGAAGCTATAAAAAGACCCACTTGGCTGTCTCCCCCCATGTGGCTTTGCACACATTAAACACGTGAGTTTATAGTAAAAATTACCCCCATCAGTGTTCTCGGGTTGATCCCAGGAGGACCCAGGAAAAATGAGCAAACTACTTTCAGTTATTTCAGCAGAACATCAAAGCTGCTTTGCAGTACGGTAAAAACGTTCAAACATTCCGTTTGTCGTAGGGTTGTAGGTGGTTGTTTCATATATGGTGATGCCCATGAGATTCAATAAATACTTCCACAATTGAGAGATGAAAGTGGTACCCCTGTTAAAAGTAATATTCTCAGGAATACCAAACCTCACTATCCACCATAAAATAAAGGCAGATGTATATGGGGTGGACATTGCAGTTTCCATGCGAGTGGATTCAGGCCAATTAGTAGAGTGACGGTAAATAGGTAACGATGATTTTATGATGGGGTAGGGGACCTATTACATCGATGTTCATGAGGGGAAGAGAATTCTGAGGTTGAGGAAAAATCCCCATACCTGCATCCGGGACAATGTACATTTGAAGTTTGGCATGAAGTACAGGACCTAATCCTTAGTATACTTAGCAACACCATGCCAAATGAACCTCGTCTTCAGTAGCTGTGTAGTAGATCAGTGCAACAGATGTGAGAGGCCATGGATGAAACCAAATACCTGTCGGCGCACGTTGGCTAGAATCCATGTTTGTGGTTTACCAGTACTTATGTTAGAGAGGAGGGTGGCACTGGAGTAGTTGAGTGGATGTCTCCAGAACAGAGGGCTGTAGGCGATATCCTGCATGATTGGTACACTGGATCTTTTTGATGGGCCTCTGCCAGGGCATTATAATCAAATTTTAGATAAATGGCTGCCAATAAATTTCTTGAGAGGGCATTAGCAAGAGGATTAATTTTCTCAGGGTCATATTGACGGAGACAGTTATTTCAGCCACAGAGGAGAGATGTCAGCATTGATGGACAGACCAGACATCCAACTGTCTTTCAAACACCTGCACCACAGGCGTGTGTTATGTATGAATGATAAAAAGTGTACATTCTAATTAGTGGGAAAGTGACTATCAGCCACATACACCGCCAACAATTCCTAGTCGAAGGCAGAGTACCCGAATTCTTTCTTGAACAGTTTTTTACTGAGGAAGGCCGTGGAGAGCTGTTGACACCTGCTCCAGTACAGCATGCATGATGACGTTGCTGGCATCGGTTGAGATAAGGAGAGGGACATGGACACGTGAAACGCGAGTCCAAGACCAATAGATGGTTCATTCTTTGCATTGAAACTGGCCACTTCCTGAAAGTCACCTAACTTATGTCCTTTTCCCATTAGAAAGGCGCAGAAGGGGGCAAGAGTGGGGGCAGATGGCTTGCAGGATCCGGTGATGGTTTATCAAGCCAAAGCATTCTTGTATTACTTTGAGAGTCGAGTGTGTGAAGAAGTTCAGAATAGCATGATACCCTCTCAGAGAGGTGGTTATCAGGCTTCAAGTGTGATGCTCTGCCCTAAGGAATCTAAAATGATAACTGACTTTCTGAAAAGATAGTGCAAGTGTGTTATACCTATGTGAGGTGTTTACAGATCCATTGGCAGCTACCCGATGAAAGTCAGCATACTTAGAATAAATATGTAATTTTCTAGAGAGTGACTTAGTAGAAAATAATGGCAAGCACCAATGTCTAACGAGAACTGAATACCCATACTGGCATCATGTAAATAGAAAAGATTAGTGATAAGGGAGGCCATTGCAGCAAGCGGTGGTGTAATTACAAATTTATTGGCCCCTGACAACCATCCATACATTTTCTTGCAGTAGTCCCAATGTCTAACTGTAGTAGCAGAATTGCATATGATGGGCATTAGTAAGAGGCTGGAGAGGTCACTGGTTGAGGTGTGAACGAGGCGTTGA
>NC_090734.1:22457205-22459705 GCF_036898095.1 Palaemon carinicauda | reverse complement strand
AGCTAATCTAATTTTTTTTTTTTTTTTTGGATGAACAATGAAAATGTTCGATCTGTCTTTCTGCAATTTCATGTGTATTCGCTTTCTTTGGTGTGAAATATTTATTCCTTCATGCCATAAACTATAAGAATCCTTTAACAAATCGAGATTGTACATTTCCTTTATGTAGTGATGAAGAAATATTACTTGGTGAGGCAAATAAAACCAGTATTAATCATTATTTTAAATTTATTCTTAATTCCATAACCTTGATGTACAAATAAACGGTAAATTTTGTGCTATTAAAAGCAGAAATACTATTTTTTTTTCCTTTTAACAAATACTGATGCGTTAATTTCTTCCTAGTTTATTTGCTCCCTCTCCATGAAACTGATCGTACCAATAACTTTTTTTTTTTTTTTTTTTTTTTTTTTTTTTTTCCAATAAATCCCGTGCATCTAGTATATATGAGTTTGTCACTTTTAATAACAGTCTCCAATTTACTAATTCTAGCATAACCCTGGCCTTAAATTATGTCTCCATGTTATGCTATGAATACATTATTACAGTGAGCATTTGGAATATCTCAATTATGTTAAAGTTTTTAAAAGTGCATATTTTCGTCTCTCATTGGCTTTGATAGGCTTTTTTTTACTCGTAGTATTTTTATTGAATCATTATATTCTATGACACTAATTCTTGATTCTTTGCTTAACTGCTTTTCAAAGAATTGGTGGATTCAACTGAGTGAGTTGTTTTTAAATTAATCGTGGAGAGCGTAATATTAATACTCTCTCTCTCTCTCTCTCTCTCTCTCTCTCTCTCTCTCTCTCTCTCTCTCTCTCTCTCTCTCTCTCTCTCTCTCTCTCAGGTTTCAATAGATTAATGCATTTCGGAAAACAAACATGGCATGAATAACAGAAATACAATAGCGACTGAATGCAACTAAATTCTATTGTTTATTCGCATTATTTTTTTCAAATATTCATTTTCATTGTCTTGGTAATGGATAGAACGTCAATTCTAGCTTGAACAAACTAAATTCAACACTTTTCGGAATTATGATAGTAGGGATGAGTAATGTTTCATAATTAAATGCGATCAGATTTCATACTTTTCGATCACATGGGGAGGTATTATGAGTCAAGTTTCTTCTCGGACAATAATTTGGTATGTATCCCCATTACTGTTTTATTGATGGTTAAAATTTGATATAAACATCCGGTACAGTTTATGAAAACCAAGGAAATTGCCACGAACACAATAGTAATTTCAGAAAGTTTTTTCAACCACCATATACAATAGTGTAACTAACTTTCTCGTTAGAGACTTTTCTTAAATATTTTCATTCCATAGGTAGATGGATGAAACATTAATCTTAATGTTGTGGACCTGGGAGGTCATAAGGCCACACCTTCCATATCTGATAATTTTCTAGATATTTTATGCTCATAATGGTCTTAAGGATAAAGAGATATTTGATTTTTCAAAAGTATTAGTTGAATAGTTACCTTCGCAAAACGTTGCGAAGAAGGTTATGTTTAATAGCAGTAAGTTTGTATGTCTTTGTGTGTGTGAATTTCATACCTCAAAAACTGTTCAATCAAATCTTATGAAATTTTGGGAAATGATTGAACATAATCCAAATGAAAAGTGATTAGATTTTGGGAGACATTTGGTCAAAGGCCGAGGTCATTGTAATGAAAAGGCCAAAAAAAAAAAAGATAAATAAATAAAAAAAAAGGAATCACCAAACTCAAAACTATTTGACCGAATCTCATGATTTTTTGGGGGGATAATTGCCAAGATACAATGGAAATTTCATTAAATTTTTCTGATTGATTGGGTCAAAGGTCAACATCTTGAAAAGATGAAAAAATTTCTTTGCTATATCATAGTAATTTTTCCTTTGATTTGCATGTGACTAGTGGCAAAGTGTAATATATATATATATATATATATATATATATATATATATATATATTATATATATATATATATATATATATATATATATATATATATATATATAAATAAATATATATATATATATATATATATATATATATATATAAATATATATATATATATATATATATATATATATATATATATATATATATATATATATATATATATATATATAATTTTATTTCTTGTGATTTACTATATGATGTAATGATGTCATTACCTTTGTGTATTTATTTATTTGTATGTCTGTCTATGTGTTTTTTATTCACTTATCTCAAAAACTATAATGACCCAATCTCATGAAATTTTGTGGGATGATTAGCCATGATTCCTTGATAATTTCATTACAATCTTTGAGTGATTGAGTCAAAGATCACAGTCATGAAAAAGTAAAAAATGTCTCTTTTGTAATATCAAGGTAAATTTTTATCTCATTTCATGGACTGTTGCCAAAGTGTGAATATTTTGACCAATCCCATGTAATTTTGGGGCGTAATTAGCCATGACCCTGAACAATTAGATTCCATTTTGTAAGTGATTGGGTTAAAGG
>NC_090734.1:22432205-22442205 GCF_036898095.1 Palaemon carinicauda | reverse complement strand
TAATTAGAAAAAAAAATGAAAAAATAGATAATCCTATTATAAAAAAGTAATCGAATGAACTTATTTCAGCAATACAAATTAGTTACTCCTAACTTAGAGATGAACAAGCAGGATTCAGAAAAGTAGATGCTGCACTGACTAAATTTTAATTTTGAGACATGATGTACGGCAATGAATAGAATATAGAAATACACTTTTGGTGGTTTTTATGGACTATGAAAAAGACTTTGGCAGAGTGCAACGGCTAATTTTGTGGAGAGTCCTGCGTTATTATTAAATGCCTCTTAAATATGTAAATTTGATTAAGTCAGTGCATGAGCAAAGCAAGGGCAAAGTTAATGTAATGGAGTCTCATCAAGTGCGTTTCCAGATAACAGCGGAATACTCCAAGGAATGTGTTGTAACCTATGTTGTTTATCCTCCTCATGGACTTTGTAATATGTAGAACAGTCAGAGATGGTGGAGAAGGATTGGACTGGATTGGTGATAAGAATTTAGCAGACCGAGAGTATGCTGATGATGTTGTCCTTCTTAGCAGAAAACCACATTATTTGCAATACTTGCTTACCAGAATGCATGAAATATCACGCAAGGTGGGGCTGAAGATAAATAGAAGAAAGACAGAGATGATGAGAACGGAGTATGCAATGGAAGATGAAATATCATTGGAAGGAGAAAGGATTAATGAGGTAGAATCATTTAAGTATTTAGGGACAGCGATGTCAAATACAGGCTATTTAGAATTAGAGTATAGTGAATGATTGAAAAAGCCAATCAGACAATGGCTAGGGTAAGTAAAATTTGGAAATCAATTCGCCTAAAATTTCATATAAAAATGAGACTATATATCAGTTTAGTGAGATCGGTGTTACTCTATGAACATGAGTCATGGTATGACAATGAAACAATCTCCAATAGGTTTAGTAGATTTGAGAATAAAGCCCTCATAAGGATATTGGGAATTAAATGGCAGCACAGGATTATAAATGAAACTATAAGAGAGATTACTCGAGTACCATATGTGGATGTGATCATGATGAGGGGTAGATGGAGATGGTTTGGGCATGCTTTTCGCACTCCCCAAGAGAGATTAGTTCACCAAACGTTTAACTGGGCTCCACAAGGCACTAGAAGAATTGGAAGACTCAGGCCTACATGGCTTAGAAGTAGGAGATGATGAATGGAGAAGTATTGAATTAAAAGCTTGAGACAGAGACGACTGGTGAAATATAACCGAGGACCTTTGCGTCAATGGCCGTAGGAGGAAAGGATGATGATGATGAACTACATAATGAAATAAAAGGAAATAAATAAGAAATCATTATTAATTTAACAGAATTTGTATAAGAATCTACAGAAAGTATAGGGGGGGGGGGGGAATTTCCGAAACAAGATTAAGGAAAACTATCAGAAAACACAAAAGATTAGAAATAAAGTTAAAATCTAAAATATGTATGATGGGATTAGTAAAACAATTCAAAGCAATAAACAAGTTATAAACCCAAGAAATTTTTCAATACGATTAGACCTAAATTGGGCTAAAGAGTAAAGAACTAAGTGTGAAGCTAATGAAAAGAAGACTTGAAAAAGAGCAATAAAGGAAATTTGCTTTAAGGGATAAAATCGTTATAAACATAGGGGATTGAGGGATAAAAATTTCGGAAGGTTTCTATAAAATACCATATAAAAATGATAAAAGAAATCAAAACATTGTCATTAAAAATAATGAAAGACCTAAGCCAGTCCCTAAAGTAACAGCGGGAGAAGTTTAGAAAAAATTACCAGACATGAAAAGAGTCAATGTTGCAGGAGAAGTTGGCATAACAATTGATTCCATGTTTGCATGTGACTGAATTTTTTTTTCAGGAATATCATATATATATATATATATATATATATATATATATATATATATATATATATATATATATATATATATATATATATATATATATATATATATATATATATAAGAAGTGACACCTAGAATACTCACAAGAACACTTTGTAGAATATGGCATGAAGAGGCAACACCTGATGAATGGAAGTTAAGAGTGTTAGTAGAAAAAAAATAAAAATCTGATTAGCTGCAATAATTACATGGCATTGCACTTGAATCAATTGTCATGAAAATATGTAGTATTCTTATGGTAAAGAGACTATAGAGAAAGATTGATGAAATGCTGAGCTGAACAAGCAAAATTTAGAAAAGATAGTTGCACTGACCAAATTTTCATTTCAAGATATGTAAAACAATGAGTAGAATATAAAGACAACTTTCGATGACATTTGTTGACTATGAAAAAGCCTTCGATAGAGTGAACCAGTCAATTTTGTTGAAGCTCATCTTAAATATGTAAATTTGATTAAATCTGCTCATTAGCATAATAATTGTGAAGTTAATGTCTGCGGAGTCCTATTAAATCAATTTCCAGTGAATAGCTGAGTACCCCAATTGAATGTGTTGTCACCTATTTTATTTATCCGCCTTAGGTGATTTTGTAATGCGTAGAGCAGTGGAGATAGTGAAGAAGAATTGCACTGGATTCGTAATAGGAAAACAGCGGACCTAGAGTATGCTGATGGTACTGTTCTTATTTGGAGAACTCCATCGTTTACTTTTTTTCTTTTGTTATTCCAGCACATTTGGCGTTGGTACTTATTCACAGTAACGTTGCCAGGTGCACAGCTAATGCAAATACTGCTCCCTACAATCGCCGGTATCACAAGAAATGTTATATTGTTTACGATATCAACGTTATATTTACGAGGCCCTCCTTAACTTCTTATATAAGTAAATGTTTTTGAGCCAGGCCTTATCATCTAATTACAGTAGGGAGAAGTAATACCCTTTAAGTAATACAATTATCCCTTTCGTCCTTTTACTCTTTCAATTCCAACACATGCGGGTAGTGACCTCTCATTTTCATTTTCTTGTACTTGCATCGTCTTTTTCCCTGCTCCTACTTTTGATATATTTTTATCCTTACTATAGTCTCCAGATAATATATATCCTTTTAGAAATGGAAAAATATTCCCTGTTCAATCTTTTTTATGATATAGAATTATGTAAAATTAATGAAATCTAGAACCAACTGCCTAATAATCAAGTTAAAAAGCACTTTAAGTAATTCGTCGAATGTTTACTCGATAGAATTTATGAAATGCAAGAAAATATCTATTAAGAAAGTATATGTAATGGATCTATTATTAAATGACTCCCTAATAAAGAACAAATACTTCAAAATTTATTAAGAGTCAAGTGTTGATACAATAGCGATCGTAAATGTTTAATTGTTGACCAAATATCATCAGATTTTCAATTGTATTTCATAAAGTGTTGTATCGATTCAATATAGCATAAATGCTCCAAAGTAACTGTTTCTACGTAATTCGGATTCTCTCAAGTATAAAGTAATAAATCCTTTTAATATATTTATTTGCCATTGGCTTTATTCTAAAATTATTTGAGTTGTTGGACATTGGAAGCACATAGCGATGGGAATTTGTAGAATATAAAATATTGTTCTGCTATTTTCATGGTAATGTAATAGAATAGGTGAAAACCAAAATATATTTATTTCAGAGATTTGACAACTAAATGTGATGATGTGAATAGTGAAAGATCATTTCGGGAATTTATGATTCTATATAACCCCAAACCATTTCCATTCAGAGCAGTTATTTGCAATATCGAAATGTCATTTGTCTGTGTTTATTTAGTCCTGAAAAATTTACTACATTAGTGATGGGAACATTGTAATTAATTATTTTCATATGAATTAAAATCATTGGAATATCTATATTATTTCGATAATGGAATTTTGCTAAAGAATCTAAGATACCTTTTTCGGTTTTAGTCGTTAGAAAATGATATTAAGGACCTTTTAACTCTCTCTCTCTCTCTCTCTCTCTCTCTCTCTCTCTCTCTCTCTCTCTCTCTCTCTCTCTCTCTCTCTCTCTCTCTCTATGCTCGATTTAATTAGAGAACATCCAATTATACTGAGAGCTACAACTACAATAATTTTAAAAAAGATATTGCATTTTTATTATTTTATTATATAAAATACCCCTTTCACGTGTCAAATGTAAGAAAAGACTAATATATTTGACCTTTCCATTTTATTCTATTCCAACGGCTTTGATTAAAGAATTAGATTTCATTATGATTATGAAGAAAATTAATTTTTCAGCAAATAGATATTCCATTTGATAGAAGAATTAATAATTTCTTTATTTAACATCATTCATGTTCATTTTCCTACTCTTGTTTATTCACTGATCATTAGCCTGTTTTTACTAAATATGCTGCAAATATATCACATCAGCTGAAAAGGAATCAATAATAATAATTACCATAATTCTGATATACATATATATATATATATATATATATATATATATATATATATATATATATATATATATATATATATATATATATATATATATATACTTATATATATATGTATATATATACATATATATATATATATATATATATATATATATATATATATATATATATATATATATATATATATATATACACACACACACACACATATGTATATATATATATATATATATATATATATACATACATATACCAAAGGCACTTCCCCCAATTTTGGGGGGTAGCCGACAACAACAAGAAACAAAACAAAAAGGGGACCTCTACTCTCTACGTTCCTCCAGCCTAACCAGGGACTCAACCGAGTTCAGCTGGTACTGCTAGGGTGCCACAGCCCAACCTCCCACATTTCCACCACAGATGAAGCTTCATACTGCTGAGTCCCCTACTGCTGCTACCTCCGCGGTCATCTAAGGCACCGGAGGAAGCAGCAGGGCCTACCGGAACTGCGTCACAATCGCTCGCCATTCATTCCTATTTCTAGCACGCTCTCTTGCCTCTCTCACATCTATCCTCCTATCACCCAGAGCTTTCTTCACACCATCCATCCACCCAAACCTTGGCCTTCCTCTTGTACTTCTCCCATCAACTCTTGCATTCATCACCTTCTTTAGCAGACAGCCATTTTCCATTCTCTCAACATGGCCAAACCACCTCAACACATTCATATCCACTCTAGCCGCTAACTCATTTCTTACACCCGTTCTCACCCTCACCACTTCGTTCCTAACCCTATCTACTCGAGATACACCAGCCATACTCCTTAGACACTTCATCTCAAACACATTCAATTTCTGTCTCTCCATCACTTTCATTCCCCACAACTCCGATCCATACATCACAGTTGGTACAATCACTTTCTCATATAGAACTCTCTTTACATTCATGCCCAATCCTCTATTTTTTACTACTCCCTTAACTGCCCCCAACACTTTGCAACCTTCATTCATTCTCTGACGTACATCTGCTTCCACTCCACCATTTGCTGCAACAACAGACCCCAAGTACTTAAACTGATCCACCTCCTCAAGTAACTCTCCATTCAACATGACATTCAACCTTGCACCACCTTCCCTTCTCGTACATCTCATAACCTTACTCTTACCCACATTAACTCTCAACTTCCTTCTCTCACACACCCTTCCAAATTCTGTCACTAGTCGGTCAAGCTTCTCTTCTGTGTCTGCTACCAGTACAGTATCATCCGCAAACAACAACTGATTTACCTCCCATTCATGATCATTCTCTCCTAACAGTTTTAATCCTCGTCCAAGCACTCTAGCATTCACCTCTCTCACCACTCCATCAACATACAAGTTAAACAACCAGGGCGACATCACACATCCCTGTCTCAGCCCCACTCTCACCGGAAACCAATCGCTCACCTCCTTTCCTATTCTAACACATGCTTTACTACCTGTGTAGAAACTTTTCACTGCTTGCAACAACCTTCCACCAACTCCATATAACCTCATCACATTCCACATTGCTTCCCTATCAACTCTATCATATGCTTTCTCCAGATCCATAAACGCAACATACACCTCCTTACCTTTTGCTAAATATTTCTCGCATATCTGCCTAACTGTAAAAATCTGATTCATACAACCCCTACCTCTTCTAAAACCACCCTGTACTTCCAAGATTGCATTCTCTGTTTTATCCTTAATCCTATTAATCAGTATTCTACCATACACTTTTCCAACTACACTCAACAAACTAATACCTCTTGAATTACAACACTCATGCACATCTCCCTTACCCTTATATAGTGGTACAATACATGCACAGACCCAATCTACTGGTACCATTGACAACAAAAAACACACATTAAACAATCTCACCAACCATTCAAGTACAGTCACACCCCCTTCCTTCAACATCTCAGCTTTCACACCATCCATACCCGATGCTTTTCCTACTCTCGTTTCATCTAGTGCTCTCCTCACTTCCTCTATTGTAATCTCTCTCTCATTCTCATCTCCCATCACTGGCACCTCAACACCTGGAACCGCAATTATATCTGCCTCCCTATCATCCTCAACATTCAGCAAACTTTCAAAATATTCCGCCCACCTCTTCCTTGCCTCCTCTCCTTTTAACAACCTTCCATTTCCATCTTTCACTGTCTCTTCAATTCTTGCGCCGGCCTTCCTTACTCTCTTCACTTCTTTCCAAAACTTCTTCTTATTCTCTTCATATGACTGACCCAGTCCCTGACCCCACCTCAGGTCAGCTGCCCTCTTTGCCTCACGTACCTTGCGCTTTACTTCCACCTTTTGCTCTCTATATTTTTCATACTTCTCTATACTATTACTCTGCAGCCATTCTTCAAAAGCCCTCTTTTTCTCTTCCACTTTTACCTTCACTCCTTCATTCCACCATTCACTGCCCTTCCTCATGCTGCCTCCAACAACCTTCTTGCCACATACATCACTTGCAATCCCAACAAAATTTTCTTTTGCTAACTTCCACTCCTCCTCTAAATTACCAGTTTCTCTTACTCTCACCTCGTCATATGCCATTTTCAACCTTTCCTGATATTTACTTTTTACCCCCGGTTTTATTAGCTCTTCAACCCTCACTAGCTCCCTTTTACATCCACCTACTCTATTCCCCCACTCTTTTGCTACAACTAATTTTCCTTCCACCAAAAAATGATCAGACATACCGTTAGCCATACCCCTAAACACGTGCACGTCTTTCAATCTTCCAAACATTCTTTTAGTTATCAACACATAATCCATATATATATATATATATATATATATATATATATATATATATATATATATATATATATATATATATATATATATATATATATATATGTATGTATATATACATATATATATACATACATACATACATATATATATATATATATATATATATATATATATATATATATATATATATATATATATATATATATATATATATATATATATATGTGTGTGTATATACATATATATATATATATATATATATATATATATATATACATATATATATACATATATATGTATATATATATATATATATATATATATATACATATACATATACATATACATATACATATATATATATATATATATATATATATATATATATATATATATATTATATATATATATATATATATTATATATTATATATATATGTATATATATATATATATATATATATATATATATATATATATATATACATATATATATATATATATATATATATATATATATATATATATATATATATATATATATATATATATATGCATACATACATAACCTGTGTGTGTCTCCTCCAAGGTACAACCATTGAATTTTGGGGATAGACAACATCCAAGAACAAAATGAAAGAGAAGAGGGCTTTTCTTCTCTTCGTTCCTCCCTATGAGTTTTCTTGGCACTACCAGGGTGCCACATCTCAACTTACCCCTTTATGCCCCACAAATGAAGTTTAATATTTTGAACCTCTTGTTGTCGCTACCTCAGAAGTCACCAAGGTGACTGGAGAAAGCAGCAAGGTCTATCAGAACCGCAACAGAATCGTTTGCCATTGTTTCTTGTTTCTATCACGTTTTTTTGCATCTCTCACATCTATCCTACTATTACCTCTAGCTTTCTTCATTCCATCTATCCACCCAAACCCAGGCCTTCCTCTTGTAATTCTCCATCAAATCTTGTAGTCATCACCTTCACCAGATGGCCATTTTCCATTCTTTCTACATAGCCAAACCACCTCAACACACTCATATCTACTGTAGCTGCTAACTCATTTTAGACACCTGTTTTCACTCTCACTACTTTTAAGACGTGGGCGAAATTAGGTATGTCAGGTAAGCCATTCCAAATGAAAATCAACAAGGCATACAGATTGCTCAACATTGCTACGCATCTTGCTCCTAATATTCGACCATATTAGATTATGGAGGAGAACGGATTTATAAAATCATGCAGCTTTTGATAAAAACACTAGTTTTTTGATGGTCTAGGAAATTTTTTAGATTTCGGTTATTCAATTTGATTAAACAGGTGTGGGCCCTCAAGGCAGATTAATGAAACATTGGGAATTGTACAAATGACCTAAGTCCCCTGCTTTTTATATCACATAATCAGCTCATTGCTTTCTCCGAGTTTCTGTGAATCTCTTTCTTTCGTTTTACTTATTCATTTAACTTTACTTTGTTTTTTTTTTCTTATCTCTTCCGCCCTAATAAGTCACATTCATTGTATTTTCATTTATCAAGGATTGAATAATTAGCTTTATTTTCATTTCAGATATAGTAAATCCTTAAAAAGTTTTTGATCGAAAAACCATATATAAAAAACAGGACCATTAACTTGAAATCCACTTTAATTAAAATTTAAGTTTAATATGATCAACGACCTAATATTCTGGAACAAATTAAAACCATTTAATTTCACTAGGTTTTATCTGTAAAACCTAATCAATTAATTGGTACGTAGTAGGTTGGCCAGGGCACCGGCCACCCGTTGAGACACCAACGCTAGAGAGTTATGGGATCCTTTGACTGGCAAGACAGTACTAAATTGGATCCTCCCCTCTGGTTACACTTCATTTTCCATTTGCCTACACATACACCGAATAGTCCTCTTACACCTGACAACACTGAGATTACCATACAATTCTTCTTCACCCAAGGAGCTAACTACTGCACTGTAATTGTTCAGTGGCTACTTTCCTCTAGGTAAGGATAGAAGACACTCTTTAGCTATCGTAAGCAGCTCTTCTGGGAAAAGGAAACTCCAAAATCAAACCATTGTTCTCTAGTCTTGGGTAGTGCCAAGGTCTTCCACTGTCTTGGGGAAGAGTTTTCTTGGTTGAGAGTACACTCGGACACACTATTCTATATTATTTCTCTTCCTCTTGTTCTGTTATTTTTTTTTATATTTTATATAGAACATATTTATTTTAATGATGTTACTATTGAAGTATTTCATTTTTCCTTGTTCCCTTTCCTCATTGGTCCACTTTCCATGTTGGGGCTCCTGGGCTTATAGCATCCTGCTTCTCCAACTAGGTTTGTAGCTTAACAAGTAATAATAATAATAATAATAATATTAATAATAATAATAATAATAATAATAATAATAATAATAATAATAATAAAGTAAGTAAAATATATATGGTGACTCAAACATGTCATTTTACGAATGAATTAATAAATATAGAGGTTGGCATACGATATATTAAATAAGCTTTTTAATGAACGTAAGAGGTCTGTCTCAAAGCTGCTAAAAATAATTAATTGTACTATGATAAAATTCACGAGAATTTTGAGTAACTGGAAGATAGGAGTAATTAAGGGTCATGAAAATAAAGAAGCCAAAAAAGTACCAACAACTTAGGTTCAGAAGTGCTAAAAATGACGTCGTCTCTGGTCATTACTGACCACCCCCCCGCATTCTGAACACGAGAAAAAATCATGGTGTTTCCAATGTATACGGGACCTCCGAGTTTCTATATGAGGGAGCTATATTACATAGGATGAAGACATTGCAAGAAGATGAGATGGAAAGAATATTTTGAACAGCTCTTGATTACTGAAAATGA
>NC_090734.1:22417205-22419705 GCF_036898095.1 Palaemon carinicauda | reverse complement strand
CCCCCTCCTTCACCTTTTACGAATATTGGATAAAATATGAAATTTATTGAAAGTTTTTTCTTTAGGATTTTACACACACACACACACCCTCACTCTCTCTCTCTCTCTCTCATCTCTCTCTCTTCTCTCTCTCTCTCTCTCTCTCTCTCACAGAAGGGTAAACATGGGAGAACATTAAAGGTTCTTACTGCAAATCTTATAATGACTGCGTCGACTATTATTTAATGCTGCATGAAACTCTCATTAGTTAAATTTTCTTTTCTTCAAAGTGAAGTAAATATAATTGTAGGATATCGTCTTACACGCCGTGTGTTTCCTCTCCCTGGACTCTTTTCTGACAATTTTAACCTTATTATTTGTTACACACAGTAATTTTTTATAACGATGTTGTGCTCTTTGAGAGCTTTATTTTCATGTATAATAATGCATATTTCATTACGGTACCAACCTTGGCATTTGTTAATTTATCTTGAATGAAAACAAATGATTTAGCGGCTGGAAATGTTCTTTTCCCTTCCACCTGGGATATTTATCCGTCCGCACTCTGTAATAGAGTGACCGTTGCATGTTCAGTAAATTATGAGTCTTTCTCTGCTCGCCTTCTTGTCCTCACAGTATCATCAGCTGAAATATTTGAACTAGCCATATTAGCTTTGAATAAAAATAACGCTAACCATTGGTCAATATTAAACTCCTGAGCAGATTTTTATATCTATAGAAGTTAGGCAATTGTGTTTTGATCGATAAACCTTCAATGTTAGTTTTGTAAAGTTCCTGTTACAGGTAATGAAAGGTCCTGGCATTTTTGTTGTTTTTTTCTTTTTATGAAAGATTGATTCTTACATTTCACAGAACAGAAGGTCTTACGGAAAATGCTAGGACTAGATTATATGACATATCAGTTGATGTATTCTAAATCTGAATGGCTTCCTTAGAATTCGTGAAGTTTTAACCGATTTTTTTTCTTTTTTATCTATCATTTAGTAACAATTTCTGTTCGAATCTTCCTTTCGATCTATGATGAAATCAAATGTAATTATGTAACTCACTTTATCACAAATGTATGTAACATATGTCAGTTTGTTATAGAATATATTTAATATATTCAGCTAATAATAAATGAGATTTTGATAAAAGATAATATCTTTAACTCGAATGATTAAATGATTACGATTAATTCTTCGATATTTATGCGCGACTTATAGAAGTCTAATTTGGGGATAAGACATTTCATCTCAAATAACTATTCTGTGAAAGACAAAGACAAGAAATCCAATACGACATAAATAGCATACAGACATTTTCAATGTGCAAAACACAAATTAAGTTTGTATAAGAGAGGCATTCGCGTTCAAGTCCTACTGAACTCAACACCCCACCTCCAATGCACAAAATCATCTGCCATCGGTGACCTCATTACAAAACCATCCCGCTACAATTGGAGACAATTCTCTTGTATTACTTTGCTCCCAAGTGCTACATTGTGTTCCTTAGTGAGAAAGTTTTAAAGGTTTATAGGCCGCTCATGAATGGCAGGAGAAAGGGATAGTGACATTGCCCTATCGAGCAGGACAACTCCCTTAAGACTGGCCATATATACACATGATCAGGGTCCAAGCTCCCTCTCCACCCAAGATACGACCAAGGAGGGCCAAGCAATGGTTGCTGATGTCTCAGCAGATCGACCTATAAGCTCCCCCACTCTATCAAAATCATTTTCTTATTTTAGATATTAGCAAATTATAAAACTGATATAAAGGCCAATGATTCTAATAAAGCACACATCATGGATGATTTCCCTGATTTACCTAACCAGATATCAGTCTCTCAGATGTGAATTTTCCCTGACTTATCGAATCACAAGGTGGCCCAATTGATAGCTTTTAATTCGAAAATCTCCTAATAAGTCAACAAAGATGAAAATCAACACCATATAGTGCTCAAATAGAAACAAGTTCTATCTCATACTGGGATCGAACGCTAACCCCTTCAAATGAAAGGGCAGGCTCCTTCCAACCATTCCACCAGAGGCTCTAAAGGAAGTAGGGAAACTAACTGTTAACTGAAATTCACAATTTCCTTGGCCATACATCAGTCTTTTACCAGCTATATTTCCCTTACTTCCCAAACCACCAGGTGACACAATTGATTGCTTTTAATTCAAATTACCACTAATGAGACAATATAGGTGGAAATTAACACCCTATCATGCACCAAATAAAAATAAATTTCAATCTCATACGGGCATCGAGCAATAGTTGCTTCAAATGAAAGGCCAGGTTGCTTCCAACTATCCCACCAGAGTTTCTAAAAGAAGTTGTAACCTAACTGCTAACTGCCAATTCAGGATTTACCAGGCGAAATATCATTCTTTTACCAACGAGTTTTCCCCCGACTTCCCGAAGATAAAGGTAACAAAATTGATAGCTTTTGATTCGAATTAAGCCTATCGAGTCGATATGAATGAAAATCAACAAGATATCGTGCTCAAATCGATATA
>NC_090734.1:22402205-22409705 GCF_036898095.1 Palaemon carinicauda | reverse complement strand
AATAGAGGAAGTGAGGAGAGCACTAGATGAAACGAGAGTAGGAAAAGCATCGGGTATGGATGGTGTGAAAGCAGAGATGTTGAAGGAAGGGGGTGTGACTGTACTTGAATGGTTGGTGAGATTGTTTAATGTGTGTTTTGTGTTGTCAATGGTACCAGTAGATTGGGTCTGTGCATGTATTGTACCACTATATAAGGGTAAGGGAGATGTGCATGAGTGTTGTATTTCAAGAGGTATTAGTTTGTTGAGTGTAGTTGGAAAAGTGTATGGTAGAATACTGATTAATAGGATTAAGGATAAAACAGAGAATGCAATCTTGGAAGTACAGGGTGGTTTTAGAAGAGGTAGGGGTTGTATGAATCAGATTTTTACAGTTAGGCAGATATGCGAGAAATATTTAGCAAAAGGTAAGGAGGTGTATGTTGCGTTTATGGATCTGGAGAAAGCATATGATAGAGTTGATAGGGAAGCAATGTGGAATGTGATGAGGTTATATGGAGTTGGTGGAAGGTTGTTGCAAGCAGTGAAAAGTTTCTACACAGGTAGTAAAGCATGTGTTAGAATAGGAAATGAGGTGAGCGATTGGTTTCCAGTGAGAGTGGGGCTGAGACAGGGATGTGTGATGTCGCCGTGGTTGTTCAACTTGTATGTTGATGGAGTGGTGAGAGAGGTGAATGCTAGAGTGCTTGGACGAGGATTAAAACTGGTAGGCGAGAATGATCATGAATGGGAGGTAAATCAGTTGTTGTTTGCGGATGATACTGTACTGGTAGCAGACACAGAAGAAAAGCTTGACCGACTAGTGACAGAATTTGGAAGGGTGTGTGAGAAAAGGAAGTTGAGAGTTAATGTGGGTAAGAGTAAGGTTATGAGATGTACGAGAAAGGAAGGTGGTGCAAGGTTGAATGTCATGTTGAATGGAGAGTTACTTGAGGAGGTGGATCAGTTTAAGTACTTGGGGTCTGTTGTTGCAGCAAATGGTGGAGTGGAAGAAGATGTACGTCAGAGAGTGAATGAAGGTTGCAAAGTGTTGGGGGCAGTTAAGGGAGTAGTAAAAAATAGAGGATTGGGCATGAATGTAAAGAGAGTTCTATATGAGAAAGTGATTGTACCAACTGTGATGTATGGATCAGAGTTGTGGGGAATGAAAGTGATGGAGAGACAGAAATTGAATGTGTTTGAGATGAAGTGTCTGAGGAGTATGGCTGGTATATCTCGAGTAGATAGGGTTAGGAACGAAGTGGTGAGGGTGAGAACGGGTGTAAGAAATGAGTTAGCGGCTAGAGTGGATATGAATGTGTTGAGGTGGTTTGGCCATGTTGAGAGAATGGAAAATGGCTGTCTGCTAAAGAAGGTGATGAATGCAAGAGTTGATGGGAGAAGTACAAGAGAAAGGCCAAGGTTTGGGTGGATGGATGGTGTGAAGAAAGCTCTGGGTTATAGGAGGATAGATGTGAGAGAGGCAAGAGAGCGTGCTAGAAATAGGAATGAATGGCGAGCGATTGTGACGCAGTTCCGGTAGGCCATGCTGCTTCCTCCGGTGCCTTAGATGACCGCGGAGGTAGCAGCAGTAGGGGACTCAGCAGTATGAAGCTTCATCTGTGGTGGAAATGTGGGAGGTTGGGCTGTGGCACCCTAGCAGTACCAGCTGAACTCGGCTGAGTCCCTGGTTAGGCTGGAGGAACGTAGAGAGTAGAGGTCCCCTTTTTGTTTTGTTTTTTGTTGTTGTCGGCTACCCCCCAAAATTGGGGGAAGTGCCTTTGGTATATGTATGATGATGATGTATGTATATACATACTGTATATATTGTTACGACACCTGAGAGGCGTAACTACAGTTCTTTCAATGATTGTTGTCAGTAAAAATGTAACTCAGGCCTAAATGTCAGATGAAACAAAACACTCAAAAAACATTCACAATATTTAATACTTAAATCTAACATAAATACAAGTCAACCTTGTCTGATATTACAAATATCACAACCATACGATCAAAACTACTTAATGCACATAAGCCTGAATCACTCTGGATTCCCTATAATTAATGAGCTAAGGCTCACAAAGATATAATAAAAATAAATAGTTAACCCGATAGCATCCTTATACTTAGCTGGCCATGACAAGATATTAACATTAAATTAACTAATAGATTAAAAGAAGTCGTAGCTATTAAACAGATGAAAATATTTATAATTAATTTCCCTACTATATAACACGGCACACCTGCTTATAATTATCTTCACCGGGATAACTGTACCTATGGTCACCATGGCAAAAGAAATATGACAATATTATACATATACATATACATATACATATATAAATACACTAATCTAACTACAAAAATTAATACAAGGTTCCTCACTTTTCAGTAAGAATAAATGTGGGGAGAGGCAAAACTAAAGATGTTATCCTCTCTTCCTTCCAATAAGTATGCCAGGTCCAATAATCCGCTAACAAGCAAACAGATACTGTGCCTTACCTGGCAACGGCCCCCCTACTGACCACATGACGAGCATGCAAGCTCCCAACACCACTGCAGCTGCAATAATTAGCTGGGACCAGGTAGCCAGAGACTAGACTAATTCTCTGGGATCTCCCTCACGTCAGGAAACGGCGGGGCAGACTCCAGTCGCAAGTGACAGTAGCACCTGTCAGTCTCTGGAATACACTATTCAAAAGCAAGGCAACACTCGAGTCGCAGGTGACAAGAGCACCTGAACCCGATACAACAAGACGAGAATCCGTCAATCACTTTCCAGAGCTGTGGTCAAAATCAACAGATAAGCGGTTGTCAGAAAGATTTTCAGTTGTCACTGCAGCTTAGGGTCTGTGGGTGGGAGGGTGCTCAAGCCCAAACTGTCTGCTGACCTAGCACCAACCTCTGACATCAACACGCTTTCATCATCACTCGGACAAACAAAATACAATCGTTAACACGATAGTTCATACAAGGTAATTGACCGGGGAGTAGGCGAGAAACAATCTACAATAAGCCACTTTAAAATTACTTTAGGCTATAGTGGAAACCACTTAAAACTAGAACAAGGTTGACTTAAACAAATGAGAAATTTACTTTACTCAAATTTATATATATATATATATATATATATATATATATATATATATATATATATATATATATATATATATATATATATATATATATATATATATATATATATTATATATATATATATATTATATATATAAATATATACATATGATTTCAATTCTAAGTACAAAACACCTGAATTCGACAGGTATAAGTACAAAAGAATTGTCGTTTACTTTTATCTTTCTTCGTGGCCAAACGGTAGTCACTGTCTATACAAGCTTGCCGGACCAGGGTTCGATTCCCGGCCGGTCACAAGCTCTTGTATTTGTGTGATTTCGCCTGGGGCTCTGATCCCAAGGTCGTTAAGAGAATCCAGACATTAATGTATCAAAAATATATATGGCTTATTTGAATATGAAAAACACGTCTAAATGTGCACAATTTATCATATATATATATATATATATATATATATATATATATATATATATATATATATATATATATATATATATATATATATATATAATATATATATATGCAAAAGTTGTTTTGTTACTGTCACTACTACTAATTTTTTGTGCGAATTTTAGTAGAAACTTGGCTTTCTTCGAATGCTGACTGCGGTTATGATATTGGAGGTTGCAAGAATGTTGGGATCCACAGAAATAATTATGGTGGTGGTATTAATGTTTTTTTTTTTTATGATGAGGTGTTTAATATTGAAATTTTAAGTGATATGACATTTATAAATGATTGTATGGAAATACTTGCTATATATCTCTTTGGTCTCAACTTTAAATACATTATTTGTTTTCTTTATCGATCTCCTAGTTCAAATCCATAAACTTTTATTGAATAGTTTTTCAGTAATGTATTGAACACGTTTGCTAAATACAATCGTTAACACGATAGTTCATACAAGGTAATTGACCGGGGAGTAGGCGAGAAACAATCAACAATAAGCCACTTTAAAATTACTTTAGGCTATAGTGGAAACCACTTGAAACTAGAACAAGGTTGACTTAAACAAATGAAAAATTTACTTTACTCAAATATATATATATATATATATATATATATATATATATATATATATATATATATATATATATATATATATATATATATATATATATATATATATATATGATTTCAATTCTAAGTACAAAACACCTGAATTCGACAGGTATAAGTACAGAAGAATTGTCGTTTACTTTTATCTTTCTTCGTGGCCAAATGGTAGTCACTGTCTATGCAAGCTTGCCGGACCATGGTTCGATTCCCGACCGGTCACAAGCTCTTGTATTTGTGTGATTTCGCCTAGGGCTCTGATCCCAAGGTCGTTAAGGGAATCCAGACATTTATGTATCAAAAATATATATGGCTTATTTGAATATGAAAAACACGTCTAAATGTGCAAAATTTATCATATGTATATATATATATATATATATATATATATATATATATATATATATATATATATATATATATATATATATATATATATATATTGCAAAAGTTGTTTTGTTACTGTCACTACTACTAATTTTCTGTGCGAATTTTAGTAGAAACTTGGCTTTCTTCGAATGCTGACTGCGGTTATGATATTGGAGGTTGCAAGAATGTTGGGATCCACAGAAATAATTATGGTGGTGGTATTAATGTTTTTTTTTTTTATGATGAGGTGTTTAATATTGAAATTTTAAGTGATATGACATTTATAAATGATTGTATGGAAATACTTGCTATATATCTCTTTGGTCTCAACTTTAAATACATTATTTGTTTTCTTTATCGATCTCCTAGTTCAAATCCATAAACTTTTATTGAATAGTTTTTCAGTAATGTATTGAACACGTTTGCTGCTGATGGCAATGTTATCATAATAGGAGATTTTAATTTAAACCTCTTTAATCCTTTAAAATATACAATCATTGATGTATTAATTTGCAATATGCTTAGCTATGGATATTTTCTTGTAATTGCTCTTCTAACAAAGATAAATGATGGTAATAGTGTCACCTCTTATTCTCTTCTTGATCAATTATGGGTTAATTTAAGGTTGGTTCAGATCATGATTCTGCCATTTTAGCATTTCCTTTCAATGACCATTTTCCTATTCATTATATGTTTAATAATGATTGTCATGGTGATTATAAATTGGTTGTATCTAGGTAGAATATAGAAAATACAATCTCAGTTTTTATGTCCTTAATGTCAGTTGCTAGTTTTGCTCCAGTATTTAATTGTGATACTGTCCATGAAGCCTTTGATATGTTCTACGAAAAGCTATGGAGGGTACATAAGTCATCGTTCCCCATTAAACGTAAGAGAATTAAGTCTAATAACATAAATGCACCTTGGATGATGTCTGATCTTAAGAGATGTGTGAAGAAAAAATTTAATTTATTAAATTCTTATCGTAATAGTTTGATTCGAAAGAGACAATTCATTATATATATTAAAGGCATTAACTTGGTTGATAAACAAAATGAGAATGAAGTATTTTCATCAAAAATTTGAAAAGTGTACAGCAAATACAAGAAAGACCTAGTCAAGTGTGAACAGAATACTCGGCCGTAAAAGACAGGTTTCTGTGAAAAGAACTGTAACAGATACAGAAAGGATGGTGGAGGGACTTGGTATGACAGACAACGTTAACACTTACATTACCAAAGTAGTTTTGTGAATTACCCAATCTCTGCCTAGGGACATAACCTTTAATTACTTGAGTACTCGCGATCGTGTACGGAACTCCTGTTTATTTATTAGCAACTGACGAAGTAGAGGTTGTTCTTACATCGAGAGAAATGCCTGATAAGGGAAATAGTTTAATGAATATAAAATCAAGGTTACTGTTATTGATACCAGATGTTCTTGGGAAAATTATTGCTTATTTGTTAAATTCTAGCGTTCTTAAGGGTATCTATTCAAATCTAATGAAAACTGGTCGAGTAATTCCAGTCTTTAATTCTGGTGATATATTAAAATCTGCAATTACAGACCTGTAGCAAATCTCCTGAATATGAATAACTGTTTTAGTTGCTCACCTATAAATGCATATATATTTATTTATCAAATTAGTATTCTCACAGATCTTCAGTATTGGTTTCGGAAGGCAAAGAATACTACACTTGCTATGATTAGACTGACCAGCGACTTATTAGAGACCTATCATGAGAAGTCCTATACAATTGCCTTATTTCTTGATCTGAGTAATTCTTTTGACAGCATAAATAGAAGGCTGCCTTGTGAAAAGTTATCAAGTTATGGATTTAGAGGTGTTAAAAATTAATTTTCATCATCGTATTTATCCGATAGAATACAGTACGTAAACATTGGCGATTATAGGTCTGGCATTAGATCTATTGAATTTGGAGTTCCTCATAGGTCTGTTTTGGGACCATTATTATTCAACATTATCAAAAGTGATATAGTGAAATTCGGAAGCGCTAAAAAGATTTTATTTGTGGATGATGCTGTCTTTTGCGTCCCCGACAGTTCGTTTGAATTATATATTGAGAGGGTAGAAGAATTCATCTCTGATCTTTCAGAGTAGCTTCAAAATAATAAATTGGTAGCGAATGTAAAAAAAAAAAAAAAGATTAATGATAGTTACGCCAAGACCTACTAACAATCTCCCTGATATATATTCCAATGAAAGAAAATTAGAGTGGGTCTCAAGTATAAAATGTTCAGGAGTAACTATTGATGATAAGCCAACATTTGCTCTTCAAGCAAGTGAAATAAATAACAAATAAGTAAATAGCGTGGTGTTTTTTTACTACATATCATCTCTAGTTCCGCAGAGAACGTTATGAACAAATTACCACTCACTAGTCTACCCTATCATAACCCAAAATATCTTAATTTGGGAGGGGGAGAATTTCTGAAGTCAACTTGATCATTATTGTGATGATAAAGAATATCCTTCGGTGCATTCTGAAGGTTCAGTGCAATGATAATAATATTCTTTTATTGCCTGTAAATGATATGCATAAGACGTTAGCATTGTTTATATTTAATGACCTCTATAAGTACCATGTTTTTAAATTTCTGCACCTAGTTCTGTATAAGAATAATAAATTATTTGAAAAACATTATATGCCATTGTTGCCCACACACTCATACAGAACAAGAGGTAAAATAATAAGCTGCCCGATGATCTTTTGAGACCCAGACGGATTATTCTATCAAAGTTGGGTATAGACGTTTGGCTTTGCCTAACTATTGGTATTGTTCGGGGATAGAATTACATTTGTATGTTTTCAGTCTCATTTTCATATTTGTTATTTTGTTATATGCTTAAACTTAAGTTTTAAGTATCGCTTGGATTTTGAGATTACTAAATGAAATCCTTAAATAGTAAACTATCATTTCATGATTCTGTGAAAGCCTTGTATGTTCCTCCGTTTTAATGTTTATATTTGAAGTTCC
>NC_090734.1:22363295-22378295 GCF_036898095.1 Palaemon carinicauda | reverse complement strand
ATTTCAACTTATTCAACCCACTCAAAATAAATTTTTACACCATGTCATCCCCTTCAAAACTTTGTACCACCACTAAATCACCCAGCATTCTTTCAAAATTACTATCAATCTCGCTACTATCTTCTATCCTACCATGCATTCTTGACATCTCATCTGCTATCACGTTCTTATTCCCAGGTACACATTCTAGCTTGAAGTAAAATTCATTCAAATCCTCTATTGTCCTCTCAGCTCTAGCATTCACAGACTCTTTCCTAATCATGTAATCTAGTGGATGAGGGTCAGTACGCACAATACATTTCACATCATATAAAAATACCTTCAATGCTTTCACGCAAAACCTTATCGCAGCCAACTCCCTTTTAATCGTGGAATATTTCCACTGAGCCTTACTTACATACGCTATCCCTCTCAACTGTTCATCTCTATTTATTCTTTGCATTTGGACCAAACAAACCCCCATACTAATCCCACTAGCATCCGTATATAACTCTAACATACGTGCATGCTCAGTATAGTTAGGAAAGGCCAAAGTGACGTCTCTTGCGGCTTCTTATTTCAATTTTTCAAATGCTTTTTCATACACTCATCCCATTTCAGGCTCGTAGTATTTCTCTTATCTGTCCACTTTTTCAAAGGCTTCCCTATTCCCGAACAATCTCTGACAAACTTCCGACCAAATTCAATCAACTCAAGAAAACCTCTCAACTCACGCACCATACGAGGATGTGGAAATTCTCTCAACTTACAAACTTATCACTCTTCCTTATACCCAATTCACTCACCACATGCCCAAGAAATTCCACTTCCCGGCTACCCATGTACACCTTTTAAGCTTAACTTTCACACCAAATTCTATCAAATGTTCTAATACTGCTTCAAGCAACTGCATGTGTTCCTCAACAGTCTCACTCGCAATCAAAATATCATCTATAAAAACAGTCACCTTCTGTCGATCAAACCCAGCCAAAACAACATCCATTGCCCTCTGGAAGGCAGCAGGCGCATTAGCAAGGCCCAAACTTAATCTTCTAAATTGACAGTGACAATTACTTCTCGAAAATGCCGTAATGGGCCGGCTCCCCTCTGCCAGAAGCATCTGGTAATAGCCCCTAACTAAATCTAACTTTGTAAAAACCTTCATACCATGCATCTTATACACAGAGTCAGATACCACATTCATCGGGAAACGTTCTTTAATAGTTACTTCATTCACCTTCCTATAATCAACACACATGTGTAAACTTCCATCTGGCTTTCTTGCAGGTACAATGGGGTTATTCCAGGCGCTCTCACTCCTTTCTATTACACCTATTTGCTCTAACTCCTGGCACTGCTCTTCTATTTCTCTGGCAATAGGCGTAGAAAAATGTCGGGGACGCTGATATAGGGGGGTATCATTACTAAAAACTATCTTAAATTCAGGCAGCTTTGACCCCCAACAATCCTCGTCACCATGACTCAAAACTCACCGTCTATCCCATAATATCTTATACAATTTCACCCTCACTTATATTCTCATCTACAATAATTCTTTCTTTCAAACTTTCACAATCCCAATCGTCATCCTGCTTTATCTTACCTGTCATAACATGTCTCAATTTAACATACCTTTCATCCTCTACGTTGACCAACGTATACATACATCCAATGCAATCACCCTCACGTATACCCTGTATTCTCTTCCTCCTTACAGTCGGCAACAGGTTCACATACACCTTCGGCTCCTGCAAATTCAAATTACCATCATACACATGCACACTTGTTTCCACTAAATTATTTGCTTCCGAACCTTCCACTACGTATTCACAATTGTCACCATTGTCTATTCCCAGACTATTCGGCCATGCAACTATTACACTGACAACCTCACGCCCCTCTCTTGACAATTTAACACCTTTCGCTCTTAACGACACACCTTTCCATACTTTTGTACATAGACTACAATCATCATTCAAATAAAATTCCCCACCAAATTTACCCTTAACTTTCATCTTTATCATATTTACACTAGGATGTACAATAATACCACATTTTTTCAAAAGATTATAACCTAACAAGACATCATATTTGTCATATACTCCCTCAACCACATAAAAATCATTATCTTCCATCATAACATTTTCACGTAACTTTCCTTGCCCAGACATACTTAAATTACCAATTCCTTCACTTCACCTTCACAACCCCTAAATTCACAAACATCCCTTACCTTATCGTACGCATTCCTAAACATTTAATTGACACCACAACCAGTATCAATCAGACCAACTAGCTCTATTCCATTAAAATTTACTTTTGCAATCATGCAGTCTTAAGGTCTTTCACCCATCATGCCTTCATGTAGTAAACCTACACGAACATTCAATACACTTACCCTGCGGCTCCTTGCACATTCTAGCAGACCATCCTTACCAGTCATACCACACCAATAACATTTTACCCCTTTCTCTTTCTTGCACTCGCTAATTCTTTGCCCTACCTCACCACATCCAAAACAAGCACCTAGAGCCCATCTACATTCATTCTTCTTATGACCTTCGTTTCCACACCTATAACACTTTTCACCACAGACACGGCTATCTGACCTATCTCACTGCACATTAACACTCCTATATCTCCAAACCTGATTCCCTTGCCTAAAACCTTCATTTGTCTGTACATGTATTCCTACATTACTCGCCCTAAAACTCCTATCTACTACACTATCAGCTACCCTCATCTGTCCTCTCGTAACAGCATCCCTAAAACTAACAGATTCTGGTACACTTTCCTCCATTCAAGTTTTTACACTCACAGGTTTACTTTCTTTCATACACCTATCTAACTCGTAATCCTCAACTATCTCTAAAATATCATTCCATGTCAGGCTTTCTTTCGTCCACCTCATTTTTTCCTTCCGTTTCAAATTACTAAACACAGCAACATTCTCAGGTATAGTAGTCAAAAACTTCTTTATTAATTTCTTATTTTCATTTATGCCTTCATCCCCATTCTTCTTCCTAGCTAACGTTTCCAACCTACATACATACATTGATATTCCTTTTCCTACCTTCATCCGGGCTTCATCAGATTCATTCTTAAAGTTATACCAAACACTCCCTTTCATACATTTTACCTGCTCAATTATCCTACCTTTCAAACTATCATATTCAACATCCCCCACACTCATTATCCTACCATACATCGTCAACAAATATCCAGTGAAATATTCTCCTAACTCCCTAGCCCAAACTCTCTTACTATCATCATACTTATCCTGACAATACCTCTCATACTCCTTGAAAAACTCGTATATACCCTTACTACTATGGTCATTAAACCTTTCACACTGAGGTACCTCTCTCATAAACACAGTCTTACACATATCACGTTCATTCTCACTGCTATCATCACTGCTACCTTCCTTCTTGTTTCCTACTTCCTCGCTAGAATATAAAGAATCTAATTCCACACTCATACTCCTATCCTTGATTATACTCTTCCTAACCCTTTTCTTACTCACCACTTTCACCCATTCACAATCATTCTCGCTCTCATCCTGACACTTTTTCTTCTCTTTCTTCGCATCAATTTTACCTTTCCTTTCATCCTTCCTCTCACCTTTCTGTTCATCCTTACTATACCTAGTCCCTTTAACTTCCCTATCACTATTACTATCACTATCACTTCCTTTCCCATTATCACTTACCTTAACCTTTTCCTCTACTATCAACCTATTACCTGAAGCAGAAGCCACTCCCCCGACTGCACCTTCACCCATGAACATTTTCATCTTTCCCACTACTTACCCCCATCATAGCTTCCATTCATTTCTCATTTCAATCCTCATTCTCTTGCATCCTCATCTCAAAACCTTCTTCCACTCTCTTTACAGTTCCCTTTAGAGCTTTCAGTTCCTTTCGCATCTCCTAATTCTCACAACTCAGCCTCCTATTCTCATGCAGCAATTTCTCCTCACGCTCCTTACTCAGCTGCAATTCCTCCCTTAATAACTTGTCCTGCTCCTCAATTTTAAGTCTTAATTCTAATTTCTTATCCTAATTCAGTCCTTTGTCCAAGAGTCCTGCTTCCAGTCCCACCTCGGCAGTCCCTGTTTGGGCACCAAGATAATGTGGCGGGATGTCACAAGAACAACCCCCACACCATTGAATCACTCTAAACAGACAAATGTCTCCTCAGCACAAACTTTCCCCTTACCTTATCAGCAGCTAGACTCTTGGGCAAAAAGGACATAAAAACAAAACATAATCTTGAAACTATATTCCTTAAAACTAAAATAATTAACGGGTAAAACCCCTCAACAATCAAATAAACCCTCAAAATCAATAAAGCTTAAAACTAAACACTAACAAAATTTAAACATATTTACCGCAACCCAGACTTCAAAACACAAAAACATATATATATATATATATATATATATATATATATATATATATATATATATATATATATATATATATATATATATATATATATATATATATATATATTACGTGTGTTCACTAACACTTTTGCGAGATAACAGTCACAAAAAAAAAACACTTATCCAATGATTCACATAGCCAACTGTCTTATTTGGCACAACAGCCTTAACTCTTCAGGTCATAGGTGTCATCTTCATCATCATCATCATCATCATCATCATCCATAATCTTAATACAAAGGTCAGGTCATAAAGGGTTGAGTAATACAAAAGAGCAGTCTAAATACAATTAATTACAGGCCAGGCTAGCATCTATAGATCGGCATTCAAAAAAATAACTCTCCAAAGGAGGAATTACGGCCTGAAACAAATAAAAAAAGAAAATCACTTACGAACACTCTTAGCTAACTAAACTAACGCACTATAATCAAAGATTAATAATAAACTCTTCTTATCATTCACAATCACGACACGCAAATATAAGCAAAACTGTACGTAATCAAAAAATAAATCAACACTTCCACTCTGGTCAAAATAATAATAATGGTAATCCAGCATTCACACACACACAACTGTCTCTAGCTGTAGTCAAATAAAAAATCCATTCACCCAAGAAATTCACCACAGTCGTAACTTAACTAAAAACATAAACAAACAATCTCATTTATACCAACAGTCTTTCTCACAACAAACAATCAATAAACTAGCTACCCCTCTCTCTCTCTCTCTCTCTCTCTCTCTCTCTCTCTCTCTCTCTCTCTCTCTGGATTTGACAAGCAAAAAATAAATAAAAATAAACACAAAAATTAATCCTCCACAGTGGTAGCTCAAGTCCCAAATTTGGTCTAGAAAACAAGCTTGTTGCATATGCAGATGATGCTACTACCTTTGCACACACACAACTGCCTCTAGCTGTAGTCAAATAAAAAATCCATTCACCCAAGAAATTCACCACAGTCGTAACTTAACTAAAAACATAAACAAACAATCTCATTTATACCAACAGTCTTTCTCACAACAAACAATCAATAAACTAGCTACCTCTCTCTCTCTCTCTCTCTCTCTCTCTCTCTCTCTCTCTCTCTCTCTCTCTCTCTCTCTCTCTCTCTCTCTCTCTCTCTCTCTGGATTTGACAAGCAAAAAATAAATAAAAATAAACACAAAAATTAATCCTCCACAGTGGTAGCTCAAGTCCCATTGACTACCGCCCAATTTCCATAACTCACATATCATCTGAAGTTCTTGAACGTCTTCTGGCAAAACGTCTTAATAGGTTTACTGTGTGTAATCATCTACTCCATAGTTTGTGATTTGGTTTTTGTAAAGGCCTTGAGGCATGTGGTGCTCTTCTTACAATCTCCAATGCTATACACAAATCCCTTGATTGTGGTCAGGAAGTTCATATGATTGGCCTTGATTTTAGTGCTGCCTTTGACCGTGTTAATCATAAGGCCCTTGTTTTCAAACTCAAACATTTGTGAGTTGGTGGGTCGTTTCTTATTATTGATTTTTTAAGTAAGAGATCTCAAAGAGTTGTTGTTGATGGTCACCATAGTGAGTATAGGAATGTGATATCCAGTGTTCCACTGGGTAGTGTTCTTGGCCCATTACTTTTCATATTATATACACATGGCATGTGGTTTGGTCTAGAAAACAAGCTTGTTGCATATGCAGATGATGCTACTACCTTTGCATCAGTTCCATCCCCTGAATGTAGATCTGAGGTTGGTGAATCCCTTAATGGAGATCTAGCTAAAATTAGTGCATGGTGAAAATTATGGGGTATGAAGTTGAATATTAACAAAACTCAAAGTATGATTGTAAGTAGACAGTGGCCCCTCAACATCCGGATCTCAGTATTGATAATATTTCTTAAAATTTGTATGACTCTTTCAAATTTTAAGTGTGATTCTCGACAGCAAATTTACTTTTGAGAAACACATTAGGTTTGTGTCTTCTATTGCACAATAAATTGGCTTAGTGAGAAAGTCTTACAATATTTTCGGTGATCAATCTATTCTGAAAAAGTGTTTTTATTCTTTCATTCTACCTTGTTTTGAGTATTGTTCTCCTGTCTGGTCGTCAGCTTCTGATTCTCATCTTAATTTGTTCGACAAAAACTTACGGTCTATTAGATTTGGAAATTAATTTTTGGCACCGTCGTTTAATTATTTCATTATGCATGTTGCATAATATTTTTAATAACTCTGACTATCCTTTACATTTAGATCACCCTGAAAAATTCTATCTTGTTCGTAACAGGGTCGTAGGAGCAGAGGGGATGGGGGGCTATAGGCCCCCCCCCCCACACTTTCTTTGCTGAAAATATGCTTTTAAACATTCAGGTTTACATTTTGTAAATGCATTTCATCTCTGGAAACAGCTCTTGTACAGTCTCACCCTCCCACCTCACCCTCGCCACATAAGTATCATGATAGTACCCAGCCTCATAGTTTCACAGTCTCGTTACTCGTCACTCGCTTAGTTTTAGAGAGAGTAGCCCCCATATTGGGAATCAAGCCACTTATAATGTTTGACCCCCAGTGCATACCGTGTAAACATATGTTAATCTACGCAGTAATAAATTGAAAACATGACACACGCGAGCACATATAGTTGACGAATATCCCACATATAAACATATATATATATATATATATATATATATATATATATATATATATATATATATATATATATATATATATATATATATATATATATATATATATAATTTCTTCATAATTTTTTAAATACGTATACTTTTATATAATTTCAGAACTTATGAAGTATTAGTGATACATTATTCATACACTTTTAATATGTATATTTTCTTGTCTCAGGCATGACTTTCAAATAGTTATTTTTAAATCAGTAATATGTTTGTTCTTAATTTTGCTTACTTACAATTATTATTATTATTATTATTATTATTATTATTATATATATATATATATATATATATATATATATATATATATATATATATATATATATATATATATATATATATATATATATATATATATATATATATAAGCCTATTGGTATTTTATGATTGTTATTATGTAAAAATTGGAATTAATCACATACAAATCTTCCAGAAATAGGATTTTGTTTTTTATACAATATGCTGTCAGATGCCGGGAAATCGCCTTCAGTGTCATTTCGAGCTTTAGCCCCCCAAACAGGAAAACGCTCCTAAGCCCCTGCGTAATACTAAGCAGGCAGTTAATTCTAATAGCCAGGCCTTTTACATCATGAGGCTCAATACTACACAGTATTCTAGAAGTTTTATTCCAGCCATGACCGAGTTGTTGAATGATCTTCCTAAACGGGTAGTTGAATCAGTAGAACTTTAAAAGTTCAAAGTTGCAACAAATGTTTTTATTCTGACCACGCTGACATGAGTGTTTTATCGTTTATATATGATATATCTGTTTTGACGTTGTTGATACTATATATATGACATATATGTTTTGACGTTACTGTTTTTAGAATGATTTATTGTTAATTAGTTCTCATCATTTATTTATTTCCATATTTCTTTTCCTCACTGAGCTACTTTTCCCTATTGAAGCCCTTTGGCTTATAGCATCTTGCTTTTCCAACTTGGGTTGTAGCTTAGCTAATAATAGTATATATATATATATATATATATATATATATATATATATATATATATATATATATATATATATATATATATATATATATATAGACAGATAGAGAGATAGAGAGATAAATATATAGATATATATAGTTATATACTCAGGATTGTATATATATATATATATATATATATATATATATATATATATATATATATATATATTTATATATATATATATATATATATATATATATATATATATATATATATATATATATATATATATATATATATGTATATATATATGAATATATATATATATATATATATATATATATATATATATATATATATATATATATATATATTTGTATATATACATATATACATATATATATATATATATATATATATATATATATATATATATTTGTATATATACATATACATATATATATATATATATATATATATATATATATATATATATATATATATATATATATATGTATATATATATATATATATATATGTACATATTTCTTTATGTACAATTATATTATATATATACATATATATATATATATATGTATATATATATATATATATATATATATATATATATATATATATATATATATGTCTATATATATATACATATATATATATATATATATATATATATATATATATATATATATATATATATATATATATATAAATATATATATATAGACATATATATATATATATATATATATAAATATTTATATATATATATATATATATATATATATATCTATATATATATATATATATATATATATATATATATATATATATGTGTGTGTGTGTGTGTGTGTGTGTGTATGTGTGTGTGTTTGCGTGTGTGTGTATGTGTGTGTGTGTATGCACATATATCTTTATGTTCATTTTTATAATATGTATATGAACAGCAGGATTTAGAGGAGGTAAAAGTTGTACTTATCAAATTTTTTCATTTTAAGATATGTTGCGGAGTAATTTGAAGATTATGGAAATCCACTTTTCATGGTATTTATGGCCTATGAAAATGCCTTTGATAGTGTGCACCAGTCAATTTTGTGGAGAATCCTGCGTTATTACGAACTTCCCCTTAAGTATGTAAATTTGATTAAGTCTATTCATGAGCATAGCAATTGCAAAGTTAATGTCAGTTCATTCCAATCAAATGAATTTCGAGTGAACAGTGAAATACAAGGGAATATGTTGACACTCAAGTTGTTTATTCTTCTCATGGAGTTTGTAATGCATAGGGCACTTGTAGATGATGGAGATGGATTGGCCACTATTGCTAATAGAAAATTAGATGACCAAAAATGTACTGATAACGCTGTCGGCCAACAGGCAAAGTAGATTTGTTAATTGGCGTGGGTCACAGTAGCATGATAACTCTAGTGGTTAGAAACAATGATACCTTACAGCTAATGCAAAACAATTTTGGAATGTGTGTAAGAGGTTCATATCCAGTTATGAATAAGAATATTGGTACCAATAGTGTCTTAACGGTAAAGATTAGCCATATGACTGTAGCTGCTGAGGTCAGTGACATCACTAAGATACAGTGAGAACCTCTCAAAAACGGTTAGAATTTTTTTTTTCAGTTGAAAATTTTGGAACTTCAAGTATACCTAAATGCAGTGGTTGTAAATGTGGGAAGTGTTCATTGAGTGGGGAACATAGCTTGAAGGAGGAAATGGAATTAAAACAGATACAAGAGGGAATTCATTATGATTCAATAAAGGGGTATTGGATAGCAACTTCTTATGGATTCGGGATTCTAACAAGCTCCCTAATAAAGTTTCCCTTGCATATGGAAGACTAAAATCTACTGAATGGAGGTTAATAAAGCTCGGGAGCGATCACTCTAAAAAAAAATATAATGATCAGACTTTAAATATGGTTCATAGGGGAGTTACTAGAAAATTTAACATAGATGAGATAAGTAGTTATAATTGTCCCGTTTACTACTTGCCCCACCATGAAATCCACAAGCCAGACCCTGTTTCTACCCCTTTGAGAATTGTGCTCAACTCTTCTTCCTCTCACCTTGGTCACGTACTTAATGATTACTTTACAAAGGGGCCTGATATGCTAAACAACATGATTGCTATACTGATACGTTTTAGACAGCATGCTGTGGCCACCGTAGCAGATATTAAGAAAATGTATAACTCGGTACGAATTTCAGAACTTGATCAACATACTTATAGGTTTTTGTGGTGGGACTTAGAGACTGATAGAGAGCCAGATCACTATGTGCTTACTGCTGTGACTTTTGGTGATAGACCTAGTGGCATAATAGCGAAGATGGCCTTACGTAAAACCACCGAGATAGATGAATCCTTTCCCCTAACAGCAGAGATGATCAATCGCAACTTGTATGTTGATGATATACTGTCATGTGTATCGACAGTTGAAAGGGCTAAAAGAAGTATAGTAGAAGCTAATGTAATATTATCACGGGGAGGATTTCAGATCAAGCACTGGTTTATGTCAGGTGAGAGTCCAGAAGATAAGGAAAAGGTACTGGGGTTGAACTGGAATCCTAAGGAGGACCTGTTTTTCTATGTGATAAAGATAAATTTCTCCAATAAAGTAAAAAATATTCGAATGGAGCCACCCATAAAGAAATCAGAAATCGATAAGAAACTCCCGAATACGTTAAAACGAAGGATAGTACTCAGTCAAACTGCTTCGGTATATGATCCCCTTGGGTTCATTGTGCCATTCACCTTGAAAGTAAAATTGCTTACGCGTGATTTACTAACCACCATCAATGAAAATGAGCGAATAATAGATTGGGATGAAGCAATGCTAGAATATATGTATGAAAGATGGAGAAAGTTATTTAAAGAAATGTATGAGTTAGAAAACTTGACGTTTCATAGATGTGTGAAGCCTAAAGATGCCGTTGGTAAGCCTGATCTAGTAATTTTTTCAGATGCGAGTAAGCTAGCTCATGGAGCCTGAGCGTACGTGAGATAGAAAGTGAGGGAGGGACCCTTTATAAGTAAACTCTTGATGGCAAAGAATAGGATTGCCCTTACTCGACAGCTCACCATACCACGGTTATAGCTATGTGGGGCTGTGTTGGTCTGCCGGTTGAGGATTGTGATTGAGAAGGTAATAGACATTGAATATGAGTCAGTCATACATATTATTAATTCATCTATTGTTAGAGCACAAATTTGTAATAAGTCAAGCAGTATTAATATTTTTGTCGCTACTAGAGTATCAGAAATTCAATCTAAATCAAAGTCTGTTTAATGGTTTTAGACATCCTCAGGAAATAATCCAGCAGACTTAACTACAAGGCCTACACACCCTATGCTTTTAGGTTGTAATTCTTCATGGCAGAATGGACCCCCCTTCATGTGTTTACCTGTTAGTGAATGGCCCATCAGTCAGTCAAATGATCTCAAACTACCAGATATTGCTCCAGTCACAATTGTAAATAATCTATGTAGGGATAATACTGCTATGATTGATTTAATAGATATGGTAGTTACAGTAAGCTTTTATGAGTAACTGCTAGAGTTTTGAAGGTAGTTAGGTTGAAGTAATTTAAAGGTGTCTTTTTAGTTCCTCGCTCGGATGATTTGAAAGTAGCAGAGGATATAGGGGTGGGGTGTGTCCAGAAGACTATAGCTGATGACTGGGAAAAGAGATATGAGAGACTTGGAGCTGTGATGAATGAGGAAGGTTAAATATGTGTTGGTCAAAGGATTTCAGTATGGCTGAAGGATAATTAGAACAGGAGTACAATCGTATTGTTACCTGTGAGGCATTCATTCACAAGATTGTATATTAAACACATCCATGAGATAGATCATGCTTGTGTACAGGTAACCTTAGCCAACTTGCAATCAAAGTTTTGGGTACCTGGAGCCAGGAAACTTATAAAAACTGTGAAGGCTTGGTGTGTCATTTGTCATAAATTGGCTAAGAAGACTGATGAGCAATGCATGGGTCAGTGTCCATCTGAGACACTTCAACCCGCCCCACCTTTTTTCAATACAGCTGTTGATTTGTTTGAACCATTTATTATGAAAGACACAGTCAAGAGGCGTACAAGAAAAAGGGTTTATGGGATAATCTTTAATTGTATGGTGAGTAGAGCTGTGTAGTTAGATTTAACAGAGGGCTATTATACAGAGAATATTTTAATGACATTGCGTATGTTTGTCTCCATAAGAGGATTTCCAAAGCGTATACATTCAGATGGAGGCTCACAATTAGTAGCATCTAACAAAGAATTGCAAACTATGGCCAGGAACTGGAATATGACACAAATTTCAGAGTTTGGTAGTGTTTTCGGAAATAGGTTGGACATTCAACAAGTCTGCAGATGCTCCATGGGAGAATGGGTGCAGCGAATCTCTGATAAAGTCTGTAAAGAGATGTATTATGATGTCTGTTGGTACTAATATTCTTTCATGGAGTGAGCTTCAGACTTGTATGTTTGAAATTGCTAATTTAATGAATAGCCGTCCAATTGGCCTCAAACCAGGGTTTGATCACAGTTAGGGCATTTATCTTTGCCCTAATGACTTGCTCTTAGGTCATACAGGTGCCAGAGTCCCATGTGGATTATGCAATGAAAGTAATAATCCAAGGCAAAGTTTTGAGTTCATGCAGAAGATTGTAAATTCTTTCTGGAAATGGTGGCATCGAGATTATTTTTCTTCACTTTTAGTTAGGCAAAAATGGCATACTCAGCGTAGGAATTATACTTTTTCAGGAAAACAGTATTGTAAAGGGTGCATGGAAAATGGCCGAAGTTGCCGTAGCTGTACCTGGAAGTGATGGTCAAGTACGAGATGTAACCTTGAGGTATAAAGTGCATAGACCAGGTTCACAGTACAAAGGTCAAACCAATATGTTAATTAAATGGTCCGCTCATAGACTGGAAGTTTTACTTCCTGTTGAAGAACGTGGTGAATGATGAGTTACGGTGGGGTGAGTGTATGATGTAATCATAATTATTTATCATTGTATACTTTTTAACATTATATAATAGAGAAAATTAATGTTAAACAAATTATGAATAATATTAGAGAAAAGTTATTGTGCAAGGTGGTGGTGTTTTGTTGGGGAATGTAGGAGGTTGGCTGCCGGCTGTCTTTTCGGTGTGTGTTGACAGGTGTTGCCTAGCCTCCTAACCAGGTGTGCAAATGTTGGCTGATTTTTGTTTTTATTTATTTAAAGAGGTATTATGTCCTGAGTGTACTAGCAGAGGTGTAGGACCAGCATTACACTGGTTAAGCATGTGTGGGGATTTGATATGGAGCGCCAAGGTATTGAATTGTATGGATCGGGTAGATACAAAGTCACCAAGTTATTCAATAAAGTTTTCATGTGGCACTTGGTGACTTTGGATCTACCCGATCCATACAACAGACCACCCCATCAGTTGCAATGCATGCTTATCCGAATGCATGAAATATCACATGAGGTTGGGGTCAAAATGAATAAAAGAAAGGCAAAGATAGTGAGAACGGAATATGCAATAAAAGATTAAATAACATTGGAAGGAGAAAGGATCAATGAAGTCAAATTATTTAAATATTCATGAACAATGATCTCAAATGGAGAATCTTTAAAATTAAATTTAATGGAAGTTACAAAAGCAAATCTGGCAATGAGTAGGTTAAGTAAAATTTGGACATGAGATCACCTAAGATTATATGTAGAAATCAGGATTAGTGAGATCAGTGTTACTATAAGGATATGAGTTTTAGTATGACAATGAAAAAATATCCAAATTTTATTGTAGATTTGAGATCAAATCCCTAGGGAGAATGCTAGGAGTTAAATAGCACGATAGGATTAGAAATTAAACTAAAAAAGAGATTACTCGAGTTCCATATGTAGACGTGATCATGGTGAAGGGTAGTTGGAGATGGCTAGGGCTTGCTCTTTACCGCTCCCCAAGAAAGATTAGTTCACCATAACTTTAACTGGGCTCAACAAGGCCTTAGAAGAGTTGTAAGTACCAGGCCTACATGGCTGAGGACAATGAAGCGTGACGTAGAAGATGAAAGGAAAAGTATGGATTTAAAAACTCATATTAGAGACGATTGGCGCAATCTAACCGAGACTCTTTGTGTCAGTAGGCGTAAGAGGAGATGATAATGATGATTATGATATATGCCTGTAAATATATATATATATATATATATATATATATATATATATATATATATATATATATATATATATATATATATATATATATATATATATATATATATATATATATATATATATATATATATATATGTGTGTGTGTGTGTGTGTGTGTGTGTTACAGTCAACATGCGTAATCAGACATTACACGTAATGACTGAAACTTTAAGTCATTTCACGTAAAGGCTGTGACCGTTAGCCGTAATGCGTAATGACTAAATTTTTTAGTCATTTCACGTAATGGCTGAAATATAGGGTCAGACATTTCACATAATGACTAAACTGAATTTTAAGATCTAAGAAATAGCAATGTTTTTTTTATTCCTTTTTTAAAATCAATCGTTGTACACTTGACAAACAATATTCAAATTCAACAACAAACAAAAAAATTCAGGAAAAAAACTCACTTTCAAATTATTTTTATACAACACTTTCTTATTAAAACCAACTGTTAGAAGCCGAAGCATTTTCATTTCTATATCGTTTACTTGTTTTTGCATTCCAAACAGCTATGACAAAGGCTAGAGCATTTTATCTTGCTTTTGTAGCACTTACAATGATTACTTTCACAGCGTCTGTTTCCGGCACAATTGCAACAAACAAAACCTTGGCCACCAGATTTCAATTCTTTTATTACAGCTTGGCGTAAAGATACTTCCTGTGTACAATTTACATCACTTTCTTTTAACAGCTTTAGAGGAGAGAGATCAAACTGATTGTGTGAAAA